>NC_045161.1:12344651-12474651 GCF_900700415.2 Clupea harengus | reverse complement strand
CCGGCTATCTGGAGAAGTTTTCACAAAAATACTCAAAGGCATTCATCCTGGTGAATCATTGGCCAGCCCAGATACTCAGTGACTAATACATTAGTAATAATGCAATTATTACAGCAGATGCACTCTATTTACATGTGAATTGATCTACATAAGCTGTTTCCAGGCTCTTAACTTTATAACAGAAAAATCCCCAGACGAGGGATTAATAACAGGATTTAAATTAAAATGTTCATTTCCTTTCGTCTTCCATGATTTCCATTTCGATTTTTTTCTCTTCCTCTCTTTTCACTTGTTAAGGCCTAGTTGTGCTGTGTTTTTTGTTGTTGTTGTTGTTGTTGGTGGTGTGTTCGGTGTTGGCTGTGTTTATGCTAAAGTAGGTTTTCTGTGCTTCACCTCATTGTCTGTTATGATGTGGAGGTCTACATGTGCTGTGCTAGTTTCTAATTGAGGTCTGTGCTATGATGCTCTAAATTACACTATGCTTTACTTTCTCTGTTGCAGCTGTGCTGCTCAGCGGTTTTATTTTTTGTCAGATTACGTGTTTTATCAATTTGATTATCATTAAAATCACACGTCCAATAAAAAATGAACTCAGGACATTTTATATCTGTCTAGGTGATAGACCTATGTTGTAATAGGGTAAGGAGTAAGTGTAGGGTAGCAATGCTAGTATAACACTGAAGACTCATTTTCAATTACATTTTATAGAATAAAAAAATGGCAAAACTCAGTAAGCCTCTTGTGTTATGATAGTCTACATGTACATTGTAAGTCTTATGGTTCTATGAATATTCAGATGCTGCCCCAATGGCCAGTCTCCCGCTGCTACTCTACAACCGGTTCACAATGCATAGGAATGAGTCATTCCGCCATCAATGTGGAAAACTCTGTATTTTAAAACCATGCGTGAGATTTACTAAGTATTTGTTTCATTAACTTTGGCTAGCTGTCTCTGACAACAACTTTGACGTGCCTGTGTCACTCGTGCATGCAAAAATACTCCCTGTAACGCTATCAAAAGGTATTTCTCTTCCATCATTTCCATCAGAATTCTGTGATTCCGTCTGTTTTCCGCATCGCATAATCCTACGCTTGCTTCTGTTTTGTTTCACCTTATCTACTTTGATATCTGAGGATCGTCCGAGGTCGACTCACCTTGAGGTGGTACACGTTGCCCTGTGCCCGCATGACTAGCTCACTCGCTGGGATGGACTGTCCGCACGCACTGCACGCCCCACTGTTCCCAAATAACCTGCAAACACATCAACAGAAAACACACAAAGGGTAAGGACCGGCTAGAAATGCTCGTGCGAGTGTGTATACATAATCTATATGAAATACACATACATAATAAGACTATACAGCAAGACAGACAGTGAGTTTGTGGATGAAATTCATTTTGTTACCACAGCAGTATATGTCATCGGAAAATGTATATCACAAAAATGACTAAATCAGCATACATGCATAAGTAGCAGGCTGTGGATTTGTGTTTGTATGGACTGAAAGCCCTCAGAAAGCCTGGCCTTGCTAAAGAAGAACAGCTCAGCCCTCGGCCCTGCGGTAACTGATGACGCACACCAGCACGTAAACGCATGTGCGCTTTTTTTTTTTTTTTTTTAACAATAACAGATAACAGATAACAATAACCCAACCATCTCAATGCCATTTCTAATAGGAGGGAATTCAAAATTACAATAATACCAGGAAACCCCCCCCCCACCCACCCGAACATACACCATCCCCTGGAGTTCGTCCACTGTGGAACTAAGTATTACCTTTGACACGGGCCCTCTCACGTTTTTTTTTGCTACCTAATAATAACCAGGGAACATAAGCAATCAGCAGCTAAGAGGATTTGATTGTACATCTAGGCGGAGACGCCAGAGCTTTTGCCATTAGGGCTCTGGCGAACGCTCTGTCAGGCCCGTGTTTCCATTAGAAGCCTCCAGCTCCCCACTGCTGATATATAATGTGCATGGGGTTAACCTTTTCAATCTTGGTGTCAACACTTTAGATTTGCTTCTGCTCATCTCTTTCGTCCCTAACCTTCTCCCTCTCTCCCCCTCCTCCTCCTCCTCCTCCTCATGGTGCCACTTGATAATGAAATGCTTGCTCCGGCTTCCCTTCTATCTACCTTCGGAGTCCACAATTTAGATTACTTCATCTCGCCCAAGCAACAAACTGAATGAAATTTCGATTTGAGCAGAAAGTAATTTACTGGGATCTGGGCCCATTTGTCATCATATCTCACCGGGTGTTTGCTCTATCACTGCACTTTTCCTATGCAATCAAATAAGACCACAGCATCTGACATGCTCAGGAAGGAGGGGGAGGGAGAGGGGTAGAGAGGGAGAGAGAGAGAGAGAGAGAGAGAGAGAGAGAGAGAGAGAGAGAGAGAGGGAGAGAGATATGGGGAATAGAGGGGAGTGGTTAGTGAGGCTGGTGTGAGTGTGCCTGCACATGAAGACATTTGGCTCCTAAGGCTAATGAGCAATTTGAGAGAGAAAAAAAAAGAATTAAATAACAAATGCCACAGAAATGAAGGTTAATTATGTACAACGCTGACCTCAAAATTCAACACAGGTTTCATGCTGTTATTGTAATAATTGTTTTTCTTTTCTTTTCTTTTCTTTACCCCAACATAATTTGCATTCTGTGATTTAGCTAGCTCTACTTCACTTTCATTAGACCATGAACTGAGACATATCATGAGGACACAACCATCTAAGGGACCCAATATGCTTGTGTTATCTTAGCTGGACCTGCAGTGTTAAACACATCCACCTTAAAGAAAAAAACATTCTCTAATCGTTCTCTAAACATACTCAAAATGTAAGAAGGCAGTGTTGAGGGAGGGAGCTGTGACAGCATCTCATTTAAAAAAAAAAAAAAAAAACTCTTTACAGGGAGCCGGAGACAAGCGTCGCCGTGGCAATCGATTGGAAAAGCTCAATCAAAACTCAATTTCAAAAGTAATTAGTTGGAAGCCCCGACGACAGCCGTGCAATTCCGCTGCTCCGGCTGCAGTGCCAGATGAGGTGGCAAACGTCAAGCCAACACCTCACAGAAATGACGCCGCCACGCAGAGTGGCGTTTTTTTGGCGCACAGAGCTGCCAACTGGCCAGGCGCAAATAGAAAGAGGAGGAGGCGGCTCCCTCAGATGAGACCCAGCCAGCGCCTCCCTAACAGGAGGCAGAGAGACCTCAGTACCTCAGCACAAACACCCCCCTAATTTACAAGAGAACATTCTGCATTTCATCTAGCAACTCACCAACGCAGTTTTGCACTTTAGTCACTGCTTTCACCGTATTCTCACATAAATAAACAAACTATGCTAACCAAAGGGTCTCTGGAGATTAGCTTAGTTAGTAACCGTTTTATTTTATCTGGGGAATTCTAAACATGGCAGGTTAATGACTTGACCAGGGGATGGCTTCTGCTGATAGCGTTTGATTTAAAGGCCATCAGGCTCCAGGGCACTCACTCAGGTTCCTATCAGTCTCTCTGGGTTAGGTCTTAAAAAAGACCCCTCCTCCACTGAGCCCAGTGCTGGGGAGAGCTACTGAGATGTGTGTGTGTGTGTGTGTGTGTGTGTGTGTGTGTGTGTGTGTGCTCTGTTTGATGTCATTAAGGCCAAGGAACTTTCAGTGCAATGAGGAAAATGGATTTGCAGATTGCCTTTCTGGCCCCATTTCAAATCAGGTGATTTCAAAGGGGTCGCCACTTGTTTTGTTGTTGTTTGCTCTTGTTGTTTTACACCCTTTTCTGAAGGCCGGCCTTGTCAAAGGATTGTTCCGTTGACTAACAACTACTTGTTTCTTTTCAGAGTGGCGGGGGAGGATGGCGGGGAGGCAGAGGAGACACTTCTTCTTGTCAGCTCATACAAAGTCTGAAGCAATGTAAGCAAAGTCTCCGCTGCTTGTCTGTGGTAATAACAGCAAGGAGGAATGCAACAAAGTGCAACACGGAGCAACATCCTGCACGGCCATCTGGCATTGGCCCTCCTGTCCGACGGGACCTCTCAGCACAGGGTGGTGTGTGTTGGAGGGGAGCAGAGTGGTACAACAATGATTCCTGCGACACAGTCCATTAAAAAATGCCTTTCTGCATCAGCAGCCAAAGCACCTTAAAAGCACTAGGCCATATTGATACTTAACTAAGGGCTTTGCATAATGGCAAGGCAGCATTAGGGCTGGGGAGAGAGAGAGAGGGAGCGAGAGAGAGAGGGGGAAAGAGAGAGCAAGAGGTGGAGAGAGGGGAGAAGAGAGCAGGAGGAGAGAAAGAGGGGGTGTGAACAGGAGGGGTTGAGGGCAGAAAAAAAACAGCCAAATTACACTTGGTTAATTCAGAGTAACAGATCTGGACCCCGAGTGTACTGAGGGCCTTGAATTAATTCTGTTATGACAAATCAAGATAAACGTTTCTCCTAAATTGCATACGATTTAATTAATTTCGGCGATCCCAATTTTATTCTCCCCCTCCCCGTCCTTCCCTGGCCTTAATAGTTCACATGCTCCCATGCTGTCACAGTCCTTGAGTGGGCAGGCTTCAAAGTGATATTAAATAACCCAACTATTAGATTTACCTAGCACACTCTATTGGAAAAGTGCCATTTAATTACCAAGGCCTATTCAATTAAAAGGACAGCATTTTTCTCCTAAATCTCCAAGCTACATGATTGCCAGCTACCTAAATTGTTTCTCCTCTCTCTGTCTCCCTCTCTCCCCTACACTCCCTCTCTCTCTTTCACTCCATTACAGTAACCCCACACATATAATACCACCTCTGGCATATACACAAAATGATCCAAAGCAATCATAGCTTCAGCTCCAACCCCCCTCACTTTAAGGCTAAAGCTCACCAAATCTGTATCATCTACGGGCTTGCAGTGGGCTGGGCCTCTGCTTTGCTTTGCTTTGCTTTGCTTTGCTTTCACACACACACACACACACACACACACACAGAGTGAAAGCAGTGGCCCTGTGCGTGATTGATATGTGATGGCTATCATTCCAGGTCATCTGCAGCATCTCCCATTAGGAGTAATGCGATGCATCTTCACTCATATGTCCAAATCAATCCCTCTACCTTTTTTTTAAACCACCCTCCACATCCTCCTTTTGCTTTTTTTCTCTTTTCAACAGACGAAAAAACAACATTGGCTGCATTCATGACAGCATGGAGATATAACACCATTATTTACACTGGGAGGGCAATTTAATAATCCATTACAAAAATAAGAGTGGCTCCTTTAAAGCCTTGGAGGCATCTGGCCTTTGCAATAATCCTCTCTCTCTCTTTCTCTTTCTCTCTCATCATCCTTCGTACTCTCCATCTCACTCTCTCTCTCTCTCTCTCTCTCTCTCTCCCTATCTCTCCCTCCCTCCCTTCCACTCTGTCTCAAAAGCCAATTTGGTTAATTAAATGTTTTGTTTGCAATGTGGCTCTCATTCATTTCGGACACGTCATTGGGAGCAGAGTGGAGCCAGGGACCAGATCTCATTAGATAAAACCCATCAGGGCTAAAAGAAAATGGAGGGGGACTCTAATTAAAGCTTTTAATTGTGTGGACTCACTGTCAGATGTTTTCCTTTGTGCATGTGTGTGTGTGTGTGTGTGTGTGTGTGTGTGTGTGTGTGTGTTTCTCTTATCTCTTATCCAGATCACAGGCTTGTGCTGAGCTGTGTTTTAGTTCCATTCTTCCAGCAAGGCACACTCATTACAAGTGGAAAGGTGTATACACTGTCTCTCTCTCTCTCTCACTCACTTCTTCTCTCCTTCCCTCTCGCTCTCTTTTCTCTCTTCCCCTCATTCTAATTAGGTTGCAGGCCCCATTACGAGTGAGGTGTCCCTTTGACTTGATCCAGTGCAGATAGGCAGAAAGTGGAAAGGGTGAAAGCGCTCTTGAAAGTTTGGACTCTTCCCGACACCTATCCCGTTTTTGCCCTCCTTCTCTCCTTCTCGGTCCATTGACACCCATCCGTCTGAGCTTTGGGCAACCGTTCAGGAGCCTGCTCCTGCCAAAGAGGTCATTCTTCGATGACGAGGAAAGTTCAGTTCACACTGCTGCTCACACATGCTCTACACTGTTGGCATGCTGGGAGTGGGACTGCCAAGGTATCTTGAAATATCTGTGTCGCTGCTTTCCGACACAAAACAATAACACTATGATTTCTTAAGCAAATACCAAAGTCAAGACTCAAATTATCACACAATATGCTATGCTATGATTCACTTCTCTCCGGAATTATAAAAAAATAAAACTGGAGTGCGATTATCTTTTAGAAGGCCCATCTCTCCCTCAATGAAACTAATGCACAACTGAACAAAGTTCTTTGAAAACATCCCAGAGAGTTAGCGACCGTCACCAAATACCCCCACAGCCTGGCGCTCCTCTTCCTGAATGTCCTTCTCGGGGGTAAAGCAGTCGAGCGAGCGGTCAGGCAGTCACGAGAAGCTATGCCACATTAGCTGAATGAGAGAGCCGTCACCAGGCTCTGCTTAAGTGTCAGACGCACTTACATAAATATTTAAAAGGGTCCTTTTTGCTAATTAAATTGTTTCTTTCAGATACTCAAAATATGGCGGACGGGGTGAGCAAGCCCTTTTAAATTCCACCTGAGCTGAAGGTCAGTGCTGCCCGACACCATAGAAGTTTCTAGCGTCTTGTAAAATAAACAAAAGAATGAAGGCTAGTCTTTTCACTCTATAATACAAAAGAACTAAATACAGAGATGAAAAAAAAGCAAAGGCGAGCAAAATCGCAGATGTTCAGAACAGAGAATCTTCTCCTGCCCGCCCTGTCAACATGTCGACCGTTTTAACTCTTTTCTCTTTTTCTTTACGAGAGGAGCAGCTTCTAGCATGTCAATGGCAATGGAGTTTTAACATGCGCACTCTCCATGAAAAGTGCATTCCAAACCCAAAATAAGGTCATTAAACCTCCCATAACTTTTCCCCCCTGCATATTCCTCATTCCTTGTGTCAAAAACAGCCGTCACAACAATCGCACACTCAGACACCAGATTTTTCCAATACAGACCAAGCACAGCATCTCCTTCATATCAGATCACTACACTGTCATTACCAAAGAATTATCTAATGCCAGCTGTCAATGCCCAGGTATGAGGAAATCTTCACAGATAAGGCAGCAGGGTTTGCGCAGTGTGTCTCAAAGGATCAAAACAAACATCCTATCAAACGCATTTGCCCTCTCAGACACACACCTGCAGTGGTCCTTTTTCTGCAGAGGACTATTCCACTCTTGTTGTAGCACAAGGGTCCAGTCTGTCATAGTAGAACTGAATCAACCACAGAGATATAACCCCCGTCACACACACACACAAACAAACGTATACACACCTGATGTAGTCGTTTCTGCAGAGGATCATGCCGCTCTTGGTGTAGCACGAAGTGCCAATCTCGCCCAGCTGGGCCTGGCAGCAGGAGCACTTGAGGCAGCGACTGTGCCAGTAGCTGTCCATGGCGTAGAGCAGAAAGCGGTCAGCGATCTTGCCTCCGCAGCCGGCACAGCGCTTCCACGAGAGGGAGCCTGCTCCCACAGGCGGTGGCTGGGCACTTCCTCCAGGATTCACCATTGTCCCTGTCACACACAAATACACACACAAAGTACATTTATACATGCATCCATGCATACCAGAAGTAACCATATGGACAAACAGACGGGTATATGCATACCAACACAAATTTAAACAAACAAGCATGCGCACAGACACACACAGACAACAGAGCTATGGTTAGGGGAATATATACACAGGCAGGTATGTGACAAAAGTTCAAGCAACAGTCTCTTGTGTTTGTGAGAGGCCATCACACATCCTGTGAAGCTCCCTGGCTGCTGTATTAGTTTCCACAGCGCTGACGTTTATTGTGATTAGGCCACGGCGCTAATCAGGTCCCGGGGAGGCCTCAATTATTCAAACAGTCGGTGAATTCAAACATTTAGCAGGGCCTCTGTGAAACCTGCCTGTCACCTCCAATGTCCTCAAGCCTGTGAGGGCAGGAGATCAAAAGCATAGTAGCGCATGTATCGACTATGTGTAGTCTACAGTAAACAATGGGAAAGGCACCCTTTGCTTAGTTGTGTGTAGATTGTTTGTCTGTTTTGTGCGAAGGTTCATGCCCTCACTCTTTCTGAAAGCTAAGCTCAAACATACAGCGCAAGTCAAACTGGATTAGCCCTTAGAGCCTGTTGCCTAATTTCCACTCTTTGTTCTTTTTAAACATTTTGAAAAATCCTTCTAGAAGTCTGGTTCATGACAGTTCAAATTGTTACCCACTGACACCACAGTCAAAAGTCGTGGAAGCTTCAAACTTGTCTAATTCTGTCAGGCTGCAGATCAGAGATCAAGATAATATCAAACTGCTTTAGTATAGTATAGTATAGTAGGATAGTATCTAACTGCCCTCTCATCAACCTTACATAAAACCTTGCTGTCAGACGTCTGGGCAAACTCCACGACCAAGCCTTTGATTATGTGTAGTAATTTTGGGATGAAGTGACAGAAGAAAATGACTTGAGTTGACAGCGACTTAGCCCAACTCGTTTAGTGTTGGCGGTTTAAACATCATTGGGCGCTCTAATCTGTCCTTGATCTCTCATCTCATTGCTAAGGTCGGCTCCTGGCTTTCTCGGTGATGAATACCCTCCTCCTGATAACACGCAGCCGGTGGAACAATTTAAGAAGCATAGTCTTTTGTTGAGCTGTCTAAATGATTTTTAAATAGCGCAATACACCTAACTATCCGGTCTGTTTTCGCTTGATGGTTGCTGAGGCCGTATATAGGCTACTTGTTATTGCTGGTAATTGAAAAGCCATGAAAGTCATATGGATAGAAAAGCACGGGCACAGGCGAGTCCTCTAGTCGCGCAATACGAAAACCCCCCTTTTGAAAACATCCAGGCCCAGATAAACACGCACAGCTCGATCATATGCATGATTGTCCGAAGCAATGTCATATGGTTACGTTCGGTCAACAACGTAGACTACATGGTTTTCAGGTCACTAATGCAGCACAACATACCGACACGTCCTCAATGATTTCAACATTGTAACATTCTACGTCTAATCCCCCTCTCTCACCATCATCTGTCATACTGTTGTTATTTGTATGCAATGCACGTATTTCTGTTTCAGTCTTCAACTAATATATGTTAATTTTTAATCTTTTTCCAATTTCGTAGGGCAGGCAGTCTTCATGGCGAGCTAAGCCAAATCTTTGTTGAAAGGTAATTAGAGGAGAGGAGGGGAGGGGGAGAAAAGCATTGCACTGAGAGAAGCATTCAGTAACCCCATTAGGGAAGGCTCTTAGGGAGAAGCAATACCTCAGTGCTGATTAAATCTAAGAAGAGATGAATCAAAAAGTCCGCCCCGAAAGTGACTCCTGAGATAAATAAGATCGGACCGTCCTCAAGTTTCATTCCGAGTTGGGTAGAGAGGGGATTTGGGGAGGGGTGGGGGGAGCTTTTAACTTAAATGGTCTAAGTCAAGTAATTACATGGGCAGACAATTTAGGCATCGAGTTGGAAGCAGCCAGGGAAATATAAAAACACAACGACAACCGATCTCAAAAGATCCCATTATATAATGATAGGGAAGGCGAAACAAGACATGAAATGTGCAAAAATCACATCACAATCCTTAACAGTCACGTTAGCAACACTCTTATCTAAGGTAGCTAATCCTAATGATAGATTTAAGATGTCGGTGCTAGTTACTTGTGTAGCGGTGCTCTAGCCAGTGTACATTTTACTCTGATGTTGCATTTTGTCATGCTACATTTTAACAAAGTAGAAACGAGGGAGTTCAGTTCACTTAATCGCGCGCTCATTATCTTGTACAGTCCTGAAATGCTGCCAACCAGCAACAAATGTGTAGCTTTCATATGAGCTGTTATTTTCGCATCACATGGGCTGCATTCGAGTTAAAGTAACGTTGGCACTGTTGGAAAGTTCAGAATATTAAACATAAGACTGGTGCACACCCACCTCTTTTGTCCCTTTTTAGTGTAATGATTGGATCTTTCCGTTCACGCCGGGTTATACAAAAATGCAATATGCAACGGTCCCACAGAAGGCTTGGCAGAAGCCTTCAGTTATAGCAGTGGCCCAGCAGTCCGAGAGGAATCGCAGCACTCAAGTCCGTTGGATAGTGCGTGTCTGAACGCTGTTGAACTGCGGAGGGAAAGGCAAATGGAGCTTTCAGATTATATTTCCACTAGAGACGTCCTGGTTTGCCGTCTGTCTTGTTCTTATAATTCAGCTGCTGCTCTATGAAAAATGATAAAGTTGCGCTGCGAGCTCAGTTATCTCCAGGTAGTGTCTCTGCCATTCAATTGAGACCAAAACGCGTGTTAATTAATTATGAACGTCTTTCCTCTTGCTCTGCTCCCGTCGGAATGTCTCGTCTGTAGTCGGCCGTCGCTGTACATGTGTCAGTGACAGCAGAAAAATCCTAACTAAACCTTCTCTTGGTGGATGACGTCAATCACTCGGTAGCCAATCCTGACGCGCTCCATTCAAGCGGAATAACAAATCCAGCCAATCACAAGAATGCGACTTGGACACTTCGGAGTAAAGGAGGAAAAATGCAGTTGAGTGTGCAAGCTTCTCGCAGTTTAAAATGCCGTCCCCCGAGCCTTCAGAACGGCACGCCCTTCCATAGCCTGTGTAAATGTCCTGCATCATAAACTTTACTGAATGTAAGTAACCAATTCACTTCTGCAACGACAAATATTTTGCTATATTCAGTCATCCTCATGACCTTACTGAGCTCAAGTAGCCTCCGTGGTTACATTTTGTATTTGCTTTCCCACAGGTGCTGTTCCAACACGCATGTCTTGGGACATAGCTTGCACGAAATAAAATGCAAACGCCTGTTAGCGTAGGTAGGCTACATGTCCCTCATCATGCTTTTATGTTTTGATTGTGGTGCACCATTACTCTTTTTAATTCTACATTTTCATTCTACATTTCGGAATAGACCTCTATAACCTCAGTCGTTCACTGAGAAAAAACATCCACCCGTGTTGTTATGTTGTCTGACTGCCTTACCGCGACTTACTGTTATTGCAAGCTCTAGCATAGTGGCGCCATCCTCTGACCACTAGTAACAATTGCATTCGCTCAAAGCTTGCAATGGCAACCAACTCCAACACCAGTTCATAATCAATTATGATTAACCGTGACAAAGATAACAGTTCATTTTTATTGTTACCTCAGATTGAACTTGATTGGACATACACATGCCAGCTGTCATAGTAGCATTATTTTACGTAACATAAAAACCCTGTCACAGAAGGTGCACATTACATTGCACAGGCCTGTATTTTGTTGACCATATGTCATTATATGCCTGCACTTAATTGCAGTAATTGTGTTGCTTAAAGGGAATGGTGTGTTACCACTGTTTAGTGAATCACATCTCAGGCTTCGAACAATGCTCACATTTAATAATAGTACACAGGTCTTCCAGAAGATCCTCTCCTTTTTATAACAATAGATAACTTGACACCATTTAAAAAAAAATTGTGATTTAGAGATAGAGAGACCAGCCAGCTATTAGTTACATTGATCAGACTCTCTATACCAGGCCATTATGGAGTTAACAATCACAGTTTACAGGTAAATGCTTATACTACACAGAAAGAAAGAAATTCAGGATGTGTTTTTTTTGGAGATGAGAATGAGCATCTGTGACGCACACCTTCTGTGTCACACTATGCTGTACAAACATGAGACCGCAGCATTCTTTCACTGTCAACCTGCACAATCAGTCACTGTTGTCATTAACACAGAAAGGTTATCAGTGCAGACAATACTCTTCAGCCATCCTTGACTCATGTCTTCCTCAGACACTGGCCATGCCCCCTTTTACATGTCACAGGGGAATGATTGATGTCTGAAGAGATGTCGCTCGTCCTCAGAGAAGACTGAGTGTGGAGCTCTTAAGACATTTAAAAGAGACGGGTGTTCTGGTGGTAGGAGGAAGTTGTGAAGCTGTGGTCAGAACAATGATGTTGTTTTATGCAAACATGCCCTCGCAAACATGCCTCACTTAGTCCAAATCTGATGTATGGAATGGAATGTTTATCGTGCTATGCAAGTTCCAGCTTCAGTGTAAAACCAATATCGTTGTCTTCTGAAAACCTGATGTTGGAGAGACACTTGGAAGGCTTTGTGACATTGAACAAAGTTGGACAGGGCAACAAGCCTTTACATGACAAAACAGCATAATTATGTGCGGCCCCTTGATTCAATAGAGGGACACATAACATTTAGAAAGGCCTCCAAAAGCAGATACTAATGGTTTAATTGTCCCCCACTCTCGGCCTGATTGCACTGTGCAGTCTTCCACCCTTAGCAAAGGCAACACTATTCCACCTAGGGATGGCCTCCATTCTCCTGTCCTACTCATCAATCCATCCTGCACTCTCCAGGATGAAAAGAGACGATGGAAAAGACTGTGTTTTCCACAGAGGAATAATTAATTTATCTCAACTATTAAAACTGGGGGGAAATTATGGGATGACTTTGAATGGTGGGGTCTCCGAGGAGAAGCTTTGTTTGTTCTTCGCCTGTTTTAATGAGCTTTTCAGAAATGGGCAATACAAACGACTTACTTCTCTTTCTCCTTCTCCCCTCTTTCTTTTTGCAATATGATAGTTCCCTCACAATGAATAGGGGGGTGCCTGGGGGATCCCCATGGAAATCGTGCATGCCCTAATACTGAGAGCATGCACACACACACACATGCACACACACACAAGCTCTATGATCCTCTGATGTCCTCACATTATGATTACAAACAGTGCAGATAAAAGTGTGCAACAATGTGGAGCAACGCTATTAAAATCTTTAAACAGAGGATAGTGGGGGAGGCGCACAAGCACACAGTGTGCTTGTATTGATACCCCCGACAGGTCCCGTCTTTTAAGAAGGAGAGAAAAAAAGTGACTCCACCTCATAATGAAGTTTCTAGCCCCAGGGGGTCAAGCAGGGAGAGCTGCTAAAAGACTCATATTCAGTGTGATGTTTCACTTCAGATAGTCACTCTTGACAATTCTATTATCACATTATTGTACTGCAAAGACAAGCCCCTGCATCCAACTGTGCTGGGCCAGACCAGCCTCTATTATTTACCATTCCAGCACATCCCAGACAAAAGAAATTACTAGTTTTGATACCGTGGCTGTCCACAATGAGGGAAATAAGTGGTTTAATAATATGTGCCTCACACAATAGATTGTATTGCTATCAATAATATGAGTCCGTTTCTAATGTGATGCATAATGTGAAGTCCCAAACAGAAAGACAGAGCGTAAAGATAAAGCACATAAGGTGTGCAAATAATGTGTTAATTGGTTGGATCATTTCACTTGTCTGCACTCAGTGTGAGAATGGAGTCCAATTTAGCCTTTTTTCAAGTCATGTGATAACAGTGTTATAATAGCAGTGTATTAAGTCGTATAGCTTCTGTTTTGTGAGAGTCACTGTAAACAAATGGCATCTACTGTATACAACAACAGTAATCATTGACATATGGATGGACAGTAAAATTCAGGGTGTAATAAGCAACTATTTAAAGGTTCACCTGAAGGGCTTTACGTAGCAGTACATGTTCAGCAGATGTTTGGAGTAAAATATGGCTGTTTAAAAGTAAATGACACTCCCCTTCCTTCCTTCTCTCTCCCTCTCTCTCTCCCCCTCCCTTGGGACCACTGGGGAAGTCCAACAAGTGGTTGATTTCTACTGGACATTCCTGCATGGTACTTAAATTCACCAATTTTCAGAAGTAAAACCAGAGAAAAGGCTCGGCGTCTACACATGATATACAGTAGAGGCCTAAATCCACCCCTAACTCTCAGTTGACCAAGCCCGAGCCCAGTGTTTTTAAATGATGGGACATTTTAAATGATAATTGAAGTTCGATTGCTGGACACCGTAATTTACCACTTGCAAGCTGTTCTGGCCTTCTGCCTACCTTTCCCAAGTGACGCAAAAACTTAATGGGGTGTGTAACTCCAAGAAACACTGAATGGCAGATCTCAAGATGGATTGAGTTCTCCACACTCCGCACTGCACTCTCCCATAGGCTTGCCTCGTCCCCTTAATATGCTCATATTGATCCCCGTGAGTGATCTGTTGTCAGCGGAGGGCAAATAAGTGAGTTTAATTAAACATAAATCAATACATTCTTAATAAATAGCTGCATTGACTGAAAATGAGGGGCAAAAAAAACAGACACAACAAAAAAATCTTGTCGAGACATCTGTTAGAGATGTCAAGGAGGAGAAGGAAAAAACGAAACAGAACTGCACCGTGCATTTTACTCCATCAGAACTTCATCTCTTTTCTGTGATCATTAAGTATCAGTGTCGGAAATAAAATGGGAGACTGATGATAGGGCTGCTCTGCTGCAGGTCTCTGTAATGATCTGTTTTCTGATACCTTCTTTGCACTGTGATTACATTTTTATAAGGAATGGTAGCACCATGCTCAGGCATGGTATCGGATAATTGGCTATTCTCAGCACAGTTGACTAATCTGGTAAATTGGCCCAGTACAATTATCAAGCCTTGTAGCGAGGAAACTGACGGCGAAAAGCCCATTGATCCTTCATTTCCAGATTAAAAACCCAGAGAAGATATCGAGTAAACAAAGCAAAGAGGCCCTTTTTCTCTCAGAAAAACACTCTCCAACGTAATTGATGTTGTAGTCTTTTGTCACAGTGAGAAGCGGCGCCTTCATATTCTTCCTCTCATTGGCGGGGCAAGGATCCCACCCCAATGCTCTTAATTAAAGCTGGCACCTGACTCGGCAGGCAAGCGTGATTATGTTTGTGAGTGCTGCCGGTGGAATTGATCACGCGATAATTTCCTTTGTCAGAGACACTGATTTGAGAGACACCGGCACCAGGGAAATGGGTAAAAATGAGCAGGATGAAAAGCCGAGACGGAAACCGCAGAGCATGCTCAGAAAAGAGCAGGGAACTTTGACGAAGATGGAAGGCATTAAGCAGTGTGATTACAAACACAAAAACATGGCTCAAAAATGCACCTTGCCTCGAAGGCTCCTTGTGTTGAGAGTAACATCTATCTGGAGCACTCTCGTATGCACCACACCAACATCAATAACAAGGCAAATTTCCTGATGTCAGCGTTGTGATATATTCAGATATGTTTTGCGAGCCATTTTAATTGTGCTTGCATTGCTAACAAGTCATTTGGATCACTTCCAAGGGAACTCAGTGATGTGATACTGTGTAGTTCATTTAAAAAGGGTTAATTTGCAATACACTGCATGTTAATGTGAATTACAACTGCCTTGTGAACCACGCTAAACTGTAACATTAATAAGTGAGTGATAATTAATGGCACCTCGTACTCTATTTGTCTAATATCCATGACCCAAGCACCCTAGAGTCAAATAGCATGTGACTGCAGTGGATCTACTCGAAGTTATGGATGTGTGTCAAAACTGAAAAGTGATGAAACTTTAACATGCAACTGTGGCATGCATGAGACACGCAATGGTTAAACTGTGTTACAAGCAGAGCGGTTCTAAACAAAGGCGTACGATTGTTATGATATCATTTATAGGTGTATCCCACTGCTCTCTCCTGAGGCTAAGTGTCTAAAATGGAATGCAAATTAAGCCATATTGCAGGAGTATTTCCATACTTAGAAAACTGATCAGTAGTCACCTGAGCTTGCTTCTCCAGTTGCAGGCCCTCTGTAACAGAAGTATACAACAAAAGCCACCAATGTCACTTTCATTATCAGAGTACCGGCTCAAGAGGACACCCACTTTTAAACACACTCACACACACACACACACACAGGGTGCACCTTCCCCAGCCCTCGTCTGTGGCGCCTATAATTATGCTGATCAGTCCATGCCGTCGCCTTCCTCGGCATCATTCTAATGAAAGCTCGCTAATCCTTAATGAGTCGCTATGTCTTGTGATAAATTTCATAATTATTCAAGCCGGCGCGACGGGAGATGAAAATTCATCAGTCAAAGCAAATTAGCCCCGGCTCCATTAGGATGCCGCTTCTTGTAGGGACACTCGCTTTATTAGCCCCGCGCACCCATTGCTGTAATTGGGAGCATATTTCACTTGGCTGTGGACCCACTTCACTGAAGGACTGCTTTTATCCTTTTTTATTTACAATGTCACTCGTCTCGGTGCGCCACGACACTGCGCGGCCTTCGGTGTAAATTGAATCTGAGAGCCGGGTAGGTTTTTTCTTTCTTTCTTTCTCTCTCTCTCTCTCTCTCTCTCTCCCCCTCTCTGTCTGAGAACATACTGAACATGTAGGTGGAAGGATGTGATTATTCTCAGTGAGAATTTACAGGGCATTAGATAATGAAAATGTTCGAAGGAGGAAATATACTGGGGTGGCACAAGGGCTTTATTTGTACGCGCCAGATACTTGTTTCTGTACATCATCATTACCGAATTGTCCAAACGGATGAGGGAACTATGCAACATCCTGGCCTAAACGGATTCCCAGACGACCCAGGATTCCCAAGATCTATGACAGCGCCAGGCGTTGTTGGGCCGCCTCTTCCCTCCAACTCAATTACCATTCTTCCTGTCACTGCGGCTTCAAATGGAGAAAAAGATGACAAAATATGATTTCTTCAGCTCCTTAATACCAATTAAATGGGCTGAGCATGAAAGGGGGGTATTGTCCTGGTGTGTGTGAGTGTGTGTGTATAGGGGGTGGCTTCCTCTGTTCCTGCAGGCTTCTGGGGATCAATGGGCCTGCGCTGTGGGGGTAATTTTGGCAGGATGACTGACATTGGGCGGCCCTCACAGACGCCTTCCTTGTTTGTCCAGGGGACCTGGGACAGCCCAAGGGTGCGTCTGTGGCATACCTTTCTCTCTGTCAGTCCTCGTCTCTGCCTCTTTCATTCAGCCTCTTACTCGCTGTCTCTCAATGACAACCTGCAGACATGTGGGATGAGAAAAAGCATTCTTCGGGCCGAGGGACCATGCTGGGGGAGGCCGAGCTAATCCTTTGCCCCTTGTTCCTCTGCCATTACTCCTGTCATGTCACATGCTGTAGTGTTTCTTCTAGCGATATCTAGCGCTATGCTGCTGCTATTAGTGCTACTATTGTTAGCAATACTGCTACTGCTACAACACACACATGCTCTACCTGGGTTGATGATGTTGCTACTCCTGCTACTGCTGTGACAGATAAACTATTACACCACTCACTCACACTTGTGTTACTTGCTAGCTCTGCCACTACTTTGTGTCATTGTTACTTTGACTATTTTCTTTTTTCTCATGTCTCTCTTCTCTACTTCTCACATCATATCTACATGCTAACAGTTCCACTTATTAGATATACTGTATATTAGGCGAGGTAATCTAACAAAGAATTGTGAGTGCCGTGAAGTGCTCAGAGGAGAAGGACACTGCGGCGAGCCTCTCCTGCATCCTCCTGAGACAGATGAGGGACGAGATACAGAGATGAGCCGTGAGGCCAGGTGTACGCCAGAGGAAACAGTGCAGCAATAACGCACTCAGGTCAGGTTACAGCACAGTTCCTGATGGGTGTGTGTGTGTGTGTGTGTGTGTGTGAGGGGATGTTGGTGTGTGAGGCTGCAGCACTGGTTGTGTTCACTGCTCGTAACCTTGGTTCGTGTTAAAAAAAAAAAGACAAGCGGATCAATCTCCAATCAAACACAGAGGGCAGTGGCAGCAAAGCCACAGGTCAGACCTAATTGGATTAAAACACATTCAAGTTTACGGTGATGGGATGGTGATTGAAGAAAAGTGATAAGGTGATTGAAGAGATGTTTATTACATCAGGATGTGAGGGAGAACCACTGGTGTCTGCCTCAGGAGATAAACGGTTAATGTTTAAATCTGCTTACAAGTATGAAAAAAAAAAAGATCTCTGCAGTGGCTTTGTCGCTTGCTTCAGAATCGTTTTCATTTTATTTGTATTTTTGTATATTCCCTGGGCCTAGCTGTTAGATTGGATGGGCCTATATTGTCATTCAGTTGACAGAAGTTAATTGGCTTTGCCGCAGAAAGAACCTGAGCCCCAAAAGAGGGGGAAAAACCGTGAGGCCTCGTGGAGATTTCGGCTCAAATCCCCTCAGTCGGCCTGTGTCACACCAGCGACCTAATCTCTCCATCTCGGACCTCATTACAACTGTGTTTGTCCAAAACAATGGGCACAGAGTAATGAAAGAGACTGCCATGCTGCCAAACAGATTGGAAGGTAATAAAAAAAAATCAGCAGCACAGAGTGAAAGGAGAAAAAAAAAACACACACAGGGTTTTTACACACACACACACAGGGTTTTTACACACACACACACACACACACAGAAACCCCTGAAAATAGCACCCTTATCATCTCGTGCTTCATTTAGATTTGATTACTGTCGGATTATAATGCAATCACAACACTGTGTGAGGGGTAACCATGGCAACCGGTTTTTAACTGTTTATCTTGCCACAGATCTTAATTTAAGTTTGAACACTCCAGATCACTCAGATGGGAGAGACACGGGAGATGAGGAGTGGGGGGTTGGGGGACAAAAAAGGAGAGGGAGAGAAATAGAGAAGAGAGAGAGAGAGAAGGGAGATGAAGAGGGAGGGAAGGGAGGAACAGAGGGAGAAGGGAAGGGGGGTTAGTGGGAAAGAACATTGCAAATGAAAAAAAGGCAAAAGAGACAGACGCTTTCTTGTTCATCCTGTTGTATTTCATATGCGATTCAATTTGTCTTTCAGAGAGAAAATCAATTTCTGATGACAATCCGCCGCACGGGAATGAAAGCCACAGAGCTCCCCTGCCCTGGGAAAGAGAGGCTGAGGGAGACAGCCGCTAATCTCAGGCCGAATGAATCATTCGCACTTATTTGGACATCTGTGTTAACTTTCCTTTCTTTCCCCTCCCTCTCTTCCTCCCTCCCTCTCTCTCCCCACCCTGTGAAAACTTTCCCTCGTCTTCAGTGGTTTTATTAGAAGTTGTGGCAGGTGGCTGGGACTGTGACAGGACAGAAGGAATGCTGCGGAGAGACACAGAAACTCATTTAGACCTCGGACAAGGGAAGCGTTGCACTTTTCATCGTCTTTTCACACACTCGCAGCAGCACTGGGCCCTGAGCTCTCCAAAGATGTTACTGCATCAGAATCAGAACAAAGCTGTGTTCTTGCGCAGAAGCAGGCAATGCCATGTTTCCTGTATCTATTTGCTGAAGTCCAGTCAGATTTCAAGTGTGTTCATGTTCAATGAAAGTGTCAAAAGAGAGGATATTACAAACTCATTACAAAATGACAAATGTTTTTAAAAAAAACATATAGAAGACCGAGCCTCGGTTGCCGTCAAAAATGTGGGTGTGGCCCAAAAGCTCAGAGACAGAGTGAGGGTTCAAATATAAAGTTTTAATAGGGTTCAAAATACCCAGGAGAACTGCTAAGCCTCTCAAACGAACAGAGGACAAAAAGCAGCAGTCTCCATGAAGATCACCTGCTCAGCCTCTAAATGGGGTAGAGGACACCATGCAGCAGTACTAATCTCTATTACAATACCTGCTAGGCCTCTGAATGATGTAGAGGACAAAAATCAGCAGTAACATAAGGGTCCACATAAATGCACATACCTGACAAGACTTGACTAATTGACAGAACAATGAACATATATACACCTGGCGGCCAGCACCATTTTTACACACGGGGGGTAGACACAAACACTAAACAATACACAATGACAAGACAGACCCCGAGACACAAACATAGCATTTCTTCACAATCATAAAACAAAGAGAAAGCTATGTAATAAAATAATGTTCGAAAGGTTTGTAAAACCAACCACTTTATCCAGGTGGCCTGGCCCAGACCATTTTCCGTGTCCACTCTGCCAGTCTAAGCAATTAGCGGTGTCCATGAGGTGGATCCAATTGTAATCAGTGGTATGAGTGTTTGTGTGTGCGTGTGAGTGCAAACCATGTCTGTTTGGGTGTGCTAGTGGGTGCAAATATGGGGCAGGAGTGTGCAGTTAATGTGCGGTCACACCACGACCGTCACAGTAACTATGTGTGCATCTGTGTTATTCAACACATGTACTCATATGTGTTATTTAGCCATGTTCACACAGGTCAAAAGAGTGACCTTCAATTTCTGTAGTGTAATCCGTACTCGGGCTCATTAACTGTGTGCAAGACTGTGTGGATCCTCTATATTTGCCCCCAAAAAACAAATAGACAAGGTCATCTACTCTCCACTCTGCCTCCAAATCCGACAGTCAGACTGATGAGGCAAGTGTGTGGTCATGAGCGGAGAGACAGTGCGAGCAGGTTCGCTCTCAGCTGGAACCTTCTGGAACATCTGTGTTCATCACCCGACTCTGTGAGGAAGCCCTTCACCCATCCTCAGGAATTGGCAATGGCAGAGGGGAAGGAGCCAGAGCCAGCCAATGAGCTTGGAAAGTCGCGAGGGGAAAAAGGGAGACGAAACAGAGGGGGAGAAAAACAATGACTTGAATGAGTGGAACTGCTGATCGATGGAAAGTTAATTAATGAAGTGTGTGGCACCATCGGCTGCAATATGGATTACCAAGGGTTGTGCACGGCCGAGACTTCGCTTTCCATTGTTAGGGTCCCTCAATGCATATTAAACACAAAAGTGACAATACAGACAATTCACTGTGGAGACATTCTCTGATTCCCAACTCTCCTCCTGGACAATTTTCCAGAACCATCAGGAGTCTGTGCCATGGTACAATGTCCAGGTGGGACAAGAGCTCATATTCGCAAGGTCCACCTTTCCATTACTCATGCAGTACAAACTTATTTGACTCACTTAGCAACTTCAAAAGCATCCATTAACCCCAAACTTTCACACCCCATCCTATGCTTGTCATGTAAGAATGTTGAGAAGATATTTAGAGTGGGTTCAACACAAACCTGGGATCATGGGCATCTCTCTTTTCAGTGTCAGTTTAACCATGCATCAATTTACACACATTTACATATGGTCTCTACTCTTAGATGACCCAGGCCCTTGCCTTTTCAGCATCAACAATAAGTGTCTCTTTCATCCCTTGAGGAAAATGAACTTCAAAGGCATGAAAGGAGGCGCCTAATCAGGGCTACCAGCATGTATTTATCATGGACTCAGAATTACTGAATATCTAAATGATTTTGTGGACATTCCAGTTTTATAACATTAGGCACCAAGGTCTAGTCCCAAAACTTCATTATGGCAAGGAAAACAGTAGGTTGTATAGAGAAAAGATTCTCCAGTAGGGAATGCATAATAGGGACACAGATGCAAATATGTATGGCTAGTCATCATTATGGTCATCATTACGTCATCATTTCGACCACGTAGAAATGTTGGTGACATGAAATGTGGGTGACGTATTGAGAACTGCCCATCTGTTTGGCAGTCTGTCCCTTAATACATCTACAGTATCTGTACCACCCTAATTGTTTTTGTTCTTAATGAGAAACCATCAATTCTTAACGCAACACTAAGCAAGATTTTGCCACTTTTTGAGTTATATTTTTATAGGCTACTAGTATTGGTATCATCTTCAAATTAATTTTGATGGTATATGCTCATGTGAAGGACAGATAAACACATGTGTCGTTCCAGGATATGCATTCTGTGGTTCTGTGCTCCAGGACGGGACATTCCGCGAAAATGTAAGAAAAGCATTGCCAACTACAGTATATTGCTTTTATCAGTGCCAACTGGGCTGTTGGTAGTGTTTGCAAGGGTTTTTATCAGTGCCAACTGGGTTGTTGGTAGTGTTTGCAAGGGTTTTGCATGCCTTTATGTACAGTAGTTAGTGTCAGACCTAAACTCCTTACTGCTGCTTTAGGCTTCCCTACTGTACTTCACTGTACTGACACAAAACTACATTTTTCCAAAAAGCTTTTTGACAAAAATCTGACACCTACATTTGTCCTCACTGAAAAATCCAGACATGCAGTCACTGTAAATCTTCTGTATCTGATCTTATGACTATAGCATATTACTTCAAAAGGGGTATTGATTTAAAAGCATGATGAAAATCATGTCATATCCAGAGTCTTACCACTGAGTTTCTGAGTCAATAACAGGACTGACATGATGGAATTTTCTCGTGCACAATCAGAAGTAAAAAGCCACATCTGTGGCCTTTTCTAACCGATCTTCATTCTAGTTCATACATTATCTTCCCCAGTAAAAGGGGGACATGAAAAGCTCTATAAAAAGGCCAAAGAACAAGCCTGATCACAGAATGACAAAAGAGCAATCTAAGAAAAATGTAATTTTTTTGGAATGGTCCGCCTCATTGTCTTCAATCTGAATGCAGCGGAGATACAGATTTTGATCAATCAAACTGGCAGTTAGAGATCCACCTTCTTTCAACCCCAAAAGGTGGAAGCGTTACTGACAGATTAATCATGGCCCTCCATATTGTTTACAGGATGTCTCTCTGCTCTGTAAAAATGACACTTCCTGGGTGTTCCTTTGTGTATGACACATGCTCCACCTGCAGATGTAATCACAACCAGATTTCAGCCGATTTTTCTTTTCCTTTTCTTTAAACCTTCTCACATGCTAGCTAGAATTGATGGATTTCTGTCTCTTCAAAAAAAATCACTCAAAATGAGGTCGCCTTCCCTGGGGCAGCAACCCCTGGTCATTGAAATCATTCATCCACTCACGTCGGGGACAGCGACTTAAAGCTCCCCATTCTCCGCTCAAAGGGCTCATAATTAACAAGGTGTGCAACACAATTGTCACACTGTAAAAGCCTGAAAGTTTGCACAGCACGGACGTTGGGTTTTAAAATAGACTGCTCCCCAAGACCAGGGTCTGATTACAATTAGGGAAGCCACTTTCCTGATTCCAAATCAATGAGGCCAAATTTCGCAGGTGCCCCCGTCAATGGTTAGCAACGAGCATCTCTCTCTCACCCCCTCACCCCACACACTCCCCTCCCCCCTTGAATCCTTCCCCAATCAAAAGTTTTGCTCTGTATAATTTCATGCAATCAGATTTCTCCACAGTCATCCAGCGCAATCAGGTAATCAAAGGGGGCACATTAAGAAGACAAATGGAGTTTAAAAAGTGGGTGCAGCCTGTGTTTGCAGGAACTTCCCATGGTGAGGTGCCTGCCGACCCCAGCACCCCTCCCACCCCCACCCAACCCCACCCTCCACAGCTCCCTTCACACATCCACCCACCCTCTCTACCCTTTCAGACGAAATAACCTTCATCACCCACGTGGCGCGGCTCCTTCCCCCGTTGCGAAAGCCACAAAAGCAACATTTGGCTCATCAGAAATAGAACATGTCGGCTTAGGAGCAGACTGTCGTCATCCCACATCTCACAGTTGTCATATGGGAGGGAGAAAAAATTCCACAAGCCTTTCACTCACTGTAGCATATGGCAACCTTTTAGAAATTGAGGATTCTGGGATGTTGCTATGTTACTTTCTAGAATGTTCCATCTCTTTGCTCTGGGCGTCATTGAAATGGGCTTAATAGCAGCAGTAAATTATTTGAGGGGCTGAATTATGGTCCCTTACAATTGCTCTTATCTAACATTAAAGCAATGTAACCTAAAGTCCATACTGTACTTCCCAAATGCATTATTAAAATTTGATCCAAACTGATATTAATCTTCATTTGTCAGTGAAATTGGAAATTGGAGTAATTGTGCCCTTTAGTAATCTCTTGTTGCAATCACAAAGGGGTTTGGGTGGGCTTTGCAGGAAAACACACACACATACACACAGTGTGAACATGATAAAGCTGTGCAGAGATTCCAATTAAAACCCTCCTGAAATTGAAGACTTGGGTCACTTCGTGATTTTTCATCTGTATCTCTGGGGCGGCTTCTTTTGTTATAGACATGCGGTCAATAACAATGTCCCACAAAGACCACAGCCACTGAGAGCTACTGTGGAGTGTGGGTGCTGGGGAGCTGAATAACGATGATGTGTGATTGCATGCAAAGCATACCAACATAAGGATGGTATGTCCTCTGTCAGTTAAGATTTAGGAGATAGAGATCTTGATCTTACCAGAATGTATGAGTAAGAGGTGTAATTAAACAGGAAACAGGCCAACCCAATCATGACCGCAAATTGAGGTTCTTTTTTAATGTATAAATGCATATATTTTATTTCAGAAAGCTGAAGTCAAGGTGCACATAGCCACCATGGCCATGATATCCATTTTGGAGATAGATCAGTCTAGTAATATCTGATCCCGCCTTCTTATCTACAATTTGCCAGAACACCAGACCTCAGATCATTGGGATATCTTTCATTCCATTAGCTCAGCAGGAGGGCCATTATTTGAAAATAAGTGCCCCCCTTCTCCAATGTCTCAGTCAAAGCCTTCCGAATGCAGTCTCCCTGGGCACAGAGCAAGTCAAAGAGACAGAAAGAGGAAAAGAGAACATATAGGATAGGTGAGAAAAAGAAAAATAGAAAGAAGAGAGAGCCAGTGAAAGGAATTAAAAGGGAAAAGAACAGAGAAAATCACATAGCCAGGGTGGGTAGGTAGAGAATGAGCAACAGAGAATGAAAGTAGGAAAAAGATGGGAATGCAAAGAGCAAGAATAAGAAAGATGGAGAGAAAGGCCAGGTGTGCTGTGGAGGGCTAATTGGTAGGATGCAGGGTTTTTACATGAGACTGTGCCACTGCAGTCACTGCTGCCATTCACCACTATGTGCCCCGACCCCTCACACCATCAGCCTCCCTATATCTGACCCTGTCCACCTCGACCAACCTGCTCTCAATCACACTCACCATGCTGGAACAGTGGGGCACTGCAAGTCAAAACATGCCTCTCTATTTCCTTACTTTACAGTGGAACCTCTTCCCTGGTTGTGTGTGTTCGTGGAACCTAAGTTGTCATTCTGTAGCCCACTGGATTCTTTTGATTTTCTCTCACAGTCTCTACAAACCATCTCTTCTTAGTAGTTACATATCGGTTTTTAGTGAGATATGCGATATATTTACATAGCAGCACCCCCCCCCCCTTTCTATTTGTAATGCACGTTACCTTTGGTGACTCTTATATAATATCACACATGATGTGTCCATACCTATGCTCTTTATTTGCTCCCCCTCTTCCATGCATCCTATTCAAAGAGTATCCAGTTTCAAGAATATTCAAGTTTTTAAGTTACGGCTATTGTCATGTGGTTGTCCTCCGCTAGTCAAAGAAACTAAGGCTACATGAACCATGCTACATGGCTAAACCATTCTCTTTTTTCCTCAACTCTCTCTCTCTCCCTAGGATAGTAGAGAAGGGAAAGGAGCCTTGCGCTGTGGCTTTTTCCTCAAAGGCTGCTGATTTAGTCTTGTGGTGTGTGAGTATGATTTTATCCAGCCACTCCCTGCCTTATGTATGTGCTGTGTAAGGAAGGTGAGGAACAATCCTGAAGATGTGAGTGAGGGACTGAATGATTGTGATTTTTGGCATTTCCTTTTTCAGTGACATGTAGTGTCAGATTGTGCAGTGTTTTATTTTTTATATGTTCTTACATTGTAGAATAGGCAACGCTTTCTTTCTGAGGTGTTACATTCAGGAAATATTGAAATACACACAAAAAACATATATTTATGTGAGTTTTTTATTATTATTATTATCATTAGTATTACGCAAGTTTTTTTGCGCTGCTTCTCCTCCACATCACATCGTAACCAGTGCAGCACTCACAGGTCCGTCCTAATACCACGCTTGTAAACAGCTTTGATAGGCACTCTTGTTATTTTTTTAATTGCTGATTTTAATCACTTATTTTCCTATTGAAAATGAATAAGGGGACGTTATGTGTCTCAAGTTGAGCGGTTAAGACGTGTTTTTGTCCAGCTTAGCTATATTCCAGTAAAGCCCAGCTGTAGTTGACAGTCGTCTTATCCTCTACATTTGCTGACACTTGACAAAATGGCTTAATTGCAACTGTAATTTTCAGATGAAGATATCAGCATGCCTGTAGATTGATTAATGCTTATATTTCATGCTTATAGTCCTGTAACTCTGGCAAGCTAACAAAAGCTATTTTAAGCTAACCTGGAAAGCCAACAGGAAAGACAATGGAGCTCTGACAAATGATAGTTTTAATTGAAAGCTTTAATTACCTCTATGTATTTCAATGTATGCTACCATTGCTGTTACTCGATCAGATAGCACCACGTAGGTCATTCCACCACTGAGGTACCACTAATGAAAAGAGTCTTGATTGCAATCTCTTGCTGTGGAGAGAAAAGATAGACAACAGACATTCTTCAGAGGAACAACATCGTCAAGTTCTCCCTAGTTCTGCATGCAATGAGGGGAGACCATCAACTCATTTTGAACATTGACCGATTCATATTTTAATAGCAAAGTCTGTGGGCCAGTGGGTCTTTGTTGTTAGACAATCGCTGCCCTACGACTTGTTAGATGACATGTATTGCTAAACAGATAGGTGGTAGGACAGTCTTTCGATGGGTGTTAGCATCTATGGAATTGTAACGGTAAGCGAAAGGCCGACTTCTGCTGCAGCACAAGCATATTTGCATTTTCTTGCGAAAATGTGTCTCTATATTTTCTCTTCAAATGTTATCTTAATGACCAAACTGCAGAGAGCCAGTTGTTAATGACACATTTGAACCAGGCAGGTCTTTGTTGCTTGACCTGGTCCTTGCCATCATTTATCATAATTGATTATTGAATGACTTTTCTTTGGCTTGGAACATACAGCAGGTCAGTGTGAATCAGTGCACCCAGAGCATGGCGCTAGTTAAGCCTGTTGTCCTTTGGCTCCATCCGTTTTGAGGTCGCTCTGAAATTCCTGCTATAGATATCAGAGATTAACATTAAAATCCTGGTCTACCCCAATCACTGTGATTAAAAAGAGCGTTACCATAGCAATGTCTGTTAAAATGGCAAGGGGGAAAGAGGACAGGGGGTGGATTGTTAGATCATCTGTCATCCACTCGCGCTAACATGTTTTGATATTTGGTTGATATTTAATTTGCATTTTTAATTTCTCAGCAGATGAGGCAGATTCCTGATTAATGTGCAATTAATTAATGGCAGGAGCAGATTGATATTGGATTGGAGGATGCAGCCCTCCCTTCTCCCACCCACCCTCACCACAGCATGGTCTGTCAGGCAGCAGGTCCTTGCTCTTCAGGCCCAAAGCCACACATTTGATTTAGTGCAAAAACATGCCGCTCTATCTACTATTATCATAGGAAGAAAAACTGAAACGAAAGAAATGGTTCCTAAACTAGTGATTCCAACATGCATTGCAGACACACGGCTCAATTGTAAAATATGTTGGTCAGAGTCTTTCCTGTGAAAAATAAGGAAAGGTTTTTAGCTTTGAGAACTCCTTGAAACAGTTGAGAAAAAGATTCTACACTGTACCGCCTAACACTTAAAGACAGTGTTAAAGGGCCATGAAACTATTTGTCTGTATGCATGTTCCAATTTGGCAAGCAGGGGTCCATTACATAAGTCATATTTGTTGGTTTCCTTTGGTTCAGTAAGCAGTTTGGCAGCCGTTACACTCTGAGGTCTTCTCTGGGCTGGCTCCCTCTACAGTAACTCAAATTTCAAAGTGCTTGTTGCCTTTTTACTGATGGAACACGTGTTGTCCTGTGATTCCAAATCTCAGCTGAAATAGCACTCTTTCAACGTTCAGTGTTCCGAGTCATTCTTCTTTTAATTCCCGAAGTCTACTGTTCCCCATGCTCAATAATGGATAATGGGCATAAATAGCTCTTATATATCTCATAGGACTGGTGACTGGAAATGAGCGTGTGAGTGAGTGTTTTTTTTTTATAATGGCTCATGTTGAGGGAGAGCTTTGGACTGCAGGAAATGGAGATCTTATCTGCTGCATTAGTCTAGCGGGGGCCAGCGCTACGTAATCAGGATTATTGCACAATGCTGCCTATATGTTCCCTTTCAGACAAAAACAGATAAATCTTCTGCATATGTGTTTCAGTTCTCTCGCTCTCTTTTCTAGGACATTTCACTCTATTCACATAATGTTTTATTTATTTATTTATTTATTTCTTTTATTTGAACATCCTGCTGAACATTAAAAAGCGATAATTCCGTTAATCTAATTATGTTCAAAATCTATCTTCCCTCCTCCTTCCTCTCTCTTCTCCCCCCCATCTTTTGAGAGTTCTAAATTGTGAGTGTGTGCAGTCATTAATGGCTCAATTAAATGGCAACTAGGCCTGTAAAATAATAGGAACATACGTTTGCATTGAACTGCCTATCATACCATCAACAGGCCCCAACCCTCCTCTTAATATCCCTCACGTCTTCCGCAACATGATCTCCTTTTCCAATTCAGAAAGCTCTCGATGCACCAATTTAATAGAGCCGTCTACCAGGAGCAGCTATTATTATGACTGTGAGCAACATCATCCACATTAAATAAACTCGGTTTATTAGTTCTGCAACTACCCCTAACGGTTTTTATTGTGGCTATAATATTCGAAAGAAACGTGTGTCTTATCCTCCATTTAGTCTGAGGGCTGTTGCTCTGTATGTATTTGCTCTTTCAATTAAAAACACATTTCTAAACCCCGGTGGAGCCATGGGGCAGGTCTACCCAGACTGTGCCTCTGTCTCTCCTCTGGGTGATAGAAACCATCCCTGCTCCTATTGAACAGCAGTGCTGCATTGTTTACAAAAGATTTTAGTTTTTTTGGCTGTGTTTGTCTCTTAATCTGCATAACTTCACATAACTAAAATAAAAAATCTGGCATTTTTCCCCTCTCTTCCATTCCCGCTCTCTCTCCCTCTATCCAGTCTATCCAGTAATATCCCACTGATAAATGACCAGTGAGAGCGAGTGACAAGAATGCTGCCTATTGTTTTCCTAAACCTCCTAAACCGCACAGCCCAGCCATAGTCTTGTACAACAAATGACATGGTTTAGCAGGCACTGTTAGCCACGGCATACTCCCTGTCCTGCTTCAGGGCAAGACTTTCGGCTCAGCTCAAGGTTTCCTCCTCCGTGTCCGCACATGCACCCTGCCAAGTCGGCTCTCTGCAACCAGGACAAGGCAGTCTTGTTTTCGTCTTGTCTGAACAATTTCATTGAAAACTATCAATATGGGCAGACTGCGCAGCTGGGCACATCTTTGTTTTATTCATTCGATTTGGTCGCTTTTCTATTAATCTATTTGTCTGTAAGCATCTTAGTGACTAACGTCTGATTAATTGCTGCACACCCAGCAAGAAGAGCTATCCAGACGACAAAAGTCCCAAATAACATTTTCACATGTTTCCAATCTGGGGGGGTTGGGGGTGGGGGTGGGGGGGGGATAAAATAACGGTGCTTTTATGCATCAACATGAAACATGAGTCGCCAGACAATCTCATAAATATGTGTTCCATTTAGTGCTCAGAGCAGAAGGAGGCAGAGGGAGAGGAAAAGAGTGTGAGAGAGAGGAGGAGAGAGTAGGACAGAGAGAGAGAGAGAGAGAGAGAGAGAGAGAGAGAGAGCCTTTGTTTGAGAGCTTGGCTCACAGGAAGTGGATAGAGAAAGACAGTGAGTGACACTCATCCTGAAGCAGTCGGAATGCTGGGAGACATATTCGGTTTTGATCTCACGTTGCTGACGGATCTGCCAGAGAAAGGCAAATTGGGATCAGGTCAGGGCTTGATGACAACAGGGGCAATTTTGATGACCTCCCACCCCCCTGCTCTCCTGCAGCGCGTCCTATTCAGACTGTGCCCACCGGTACACAGCCTGACATCCAATGGACAGGAAGGGTCTGTGTGAGTGTGTATGTTGTGGGGAGGGACTTTTTTGGGAGGGATTTTAGAGTGCAATTGAGGGAAAAAGAGTTGGACAACGACAAAACAATGTAAATAAAAAAAATGAGAAAAAAAATTGGCCTCTCATGACAGTAGTGGGTTAGCTCACACAGATTCCAAAAAAACAAGCCTGGGAGAGAGATGAGAAAAGCTGTCATGATTGACTCTAGAAGGGGGGTCCACCCCACCCTCTCTCTCTCTTGCTTGTTAAACAAGATAAAGCTTTCATTAAGATGGGGGCAGAGGGCACTGGTGGCTGTCTTGTTTCCGCAGCCCAAAGAGTGAGTTTCCTTGTTTGTCGCCGCCACTGGCTTTGATTAATGTGCTCTCCAGCCATGTTTGGGGCTGGCCCTTCGGGACAGTGCAGCGGATGCAGGGAATCTGCTCCGAGAAGACACAATTTATGTCCTTGTCAAGAGCCTCTTCCTTTTTTCCAAAAAAATGGATGTGCACAAGAAATGAATGCTCTCTCTCTTTCTCCCTCTCTCTCTATCTGTCCATCCCTCTCTCCTGCCTTCTCTGGAAATCAAATGATGTCCACCCGTGGAAAAAGGACACCGGTGTTTTCATCAGAGAATGATTAATTCCACAGCGCTGAGCCATGTGCAAAGTGTTACATGGGAGCTGTTTCCAACTCCATATTGAGTGTAACCCAAACCTCAAAGGCCACAGGGCCTGGTGTTTAGAATGTATTAGGGGAACAAACTCTTCACTGTACTCTATTTACAAATCCTACCCGGGGATGTATTAGTTGCAGATGTGACTATGAAATTGCCTTGACCAAAATTCATACCAAAGTAATAAAGGTTTTGTTAGTGTAAGATTTTTTCTCTTCTCTCCATCTCTTTCTTTCTCTCCCCCCTCTCTGTTCATTCTCTCTCTCTCTGTCTCTCTCTCTCTCATAGTTTGCACTAATTTTTTATTGTAGGAGTGGCGGTGAAAAGAGGATATTGCACATGGCTTGAACTATGATCTGTGGAATGTAGTTTTTGTAGCCCAGTTCATCACATGTGGTTTTCTAAAAAGGCTTATACACCTACACAGTGTCATTAAAAGCTGGGATTCACACAAGGACGCACTACAAACAGAGATGGCTTCTGCTCTGTAACAAAACAGCAAATGTCTCTGCACACGTTTGCTGCCAGTTTGTATGTCTTACTGCATGTTCTCAGTTTACAATAAAGACCTTGAAAAAAGATTTTAGAATGCTTAAAGGCACATTTTTTTGGTGTGTTCTGATGTGTCTAGTAAATGGAAATCTATAGCCTTTCTGTATTTTGCGTCAGTGGTGAATTTTTTAAACAATGGAGCCAGAGCTAATATTCTAAGCCATTAAGTAATATTCAAAACCAAATGTTTGACCCCTGTTGCTCATGAACGGAACAAGCAAGCCTGGCTCCACGCTCCCGACGATGGAAACAAAACCATCATGGAATTCCAAAGAAGTATTATGAGTCCCAGTATGTGAGATCGGATATCCCTCTAGCGACAGGAAACAAATAAAAATGCAAGGCAAAAAGTAAAAATAAACAAACAAAGGAAGAAAAAAACAGAAAAATACATATTTTACCAATTTATTAGAAAACATGCTTTTCGCCCTGCGTGTGTATGCTCTGCATGGTGCAAAACATGATGCATACAATGTGCTACACAACTATGACATGCCATTATTTATTTTGCTACACCTGTCACCATCTGTCAGCAGTGGTGCTCTCCATCAGACAGGCAGAGGGCTAATGGACAGGCAGGACTGCACCGCGCCGCAGAGTCCCAGCGCTCCAGCGGCCACTCTAGTGCATTAGTATCATACATGCTCTCACTCTCTGTGGGGGGAGGAGGAAGGGGTTACCTGGCCATTTAAGTTAAAATAGAATAGGGGGAGGTGAGTGTATGTGTGTGTGTGTGTGTGTGTGTGTGTGGGGGGGGGGGGGGGGGGGGGGGGGGGGGGGGGGGGGAGGGGGGGCGGTGGTGGTATGTATGTCATTCAAACCTGCCTCTGTCTCTAGTGTTCTTTTCTTCCCTCCACTCCCCATCCCTTTTGCCTCCAAGGCGTTTTTTGCCCCTGGATGGAAGTGGAGATCCCAGGTTTCAAAGCGCTGTCTGGCCGGCGAGTGCCCAGCCCTCCCACATGACGATGCAATGCGACAGTTTCGCCCGGTGCCGTACAATGGCTTTGATATTCAAGCCCCTCGTAAAGACCTTGAAACGAGAAGACCCGGGGACGGAGGTACACAAACCCGACGCTGGTGGCCACAGGTACGACCCCTCTCCCTTATCTTCCTCAACAGCAGACACTCCTCCTCTCATCTCAGTGTCTCATACTCAAGCTTGGGAGTCAGCTTGTCTTTGTAAGCTGAGTCAGTGCTGCTGTACATTGTACCCCTGCTGTAAGCTTCTTCTAAAGGGGTTGAATACGACTCTTCCATCACTCCACCATCACCCACAAGAATAGTCTTTGCATGCTTCACATTCATGGCTTCCAGGGCCCTTGGCCTGGAGCGCCTTGGCACAGCGTGTGAATCCAATTGGCGCCAGAGCCAAAATATGGTTTGTTACTTTTGGAAGCATTGATATGTTTGGCCTTTATTTTGACTGACATCTATACATGATGTTTGTTTTACTCTGCTTTAAAGGTCATCTTATGTTCCCCTCATTGGCTCTTATGCATTGGTGTCTTTGTGCTGTAGTTTATATCAGGCTTTAGAGAGTATTCAGGCAGTGACTAGCGCAGACGGTAATTTATCTTTGAGGATCTCAGAAATAAAGAGCATATGAGGGCTTTGCTGAGGCATGGTGGAGTTGGCTGGGTCTTGTTGGTGACCCTAACCTACCCTGATCCAGCCTGCACCTCGGGTCTGGTCTACCTCTTTTGGGAGTGGGTTTGACCATGAGTGCGCGTGTGTGTGTGTGTGTACGTATGCGTGTGTGTGAGTGTGTGTATGTCTGAGCATGTGAATGAGGGAGACGTGTGTTTATCAAAGGCCTGACAGTCTTGATCCCTACAATTTATCAATCCATAACAGATAGAGAAGGGGGTGTGTGTACGCCCACGCACACACAGACACACTGACACACCTACACACCGACACACCGACACACCGACACACCGACACACAGACACACACACAGACACACACACAGACACACACACAGACACACACACAGACACACACACACACACACACACACACACACACACACACACACACACACACACACACACACACAAAACAACTCACCAGAGACCAGCGAGTAAGCAGAGCTCTTTCTTTGCTCTTGATATGGTAAGCCAGCTCTGCAGTTTCAGACTTTTTTCCTTTCTCAAAACAGTCTCCCCTTTCCTTTACCTATTCATTGCTTTTTCTTCTTTCCTTTTCTCTCATCACGTCAAAGTTTGGTACGGGGCAGTCACATGTGTCTCTGGCCCTATGCACCATCCCACTGACCTCAGAAAGGAGCATGTCTCAGCGCCTTAGAATGCACAGTAAGTATGTCCACTACCCTCCCTGTTTTCACCACAGGGACCAGGAGGCAGAGAAGCCACTAACATTCTTCGTTTCCACACAGTACGCTCAGCTCATGACCTTCCTCCCCTCTCAGATTTTTTTCATATTAAGGAAAAAAAACCTAAAGCAATGTCAAGTGGTGCCGAAGAGACTGCCAGACAACCGTTGGCCAGCGCTGCATAATGTTTGTGAGCAGCTTATATTTTTATGATTTATCTGTATGGATTTGGCCATGTGCCTCCTCCTCTACGTCAAATTCTTCCTGTCAGACATGGAGGGAGAGGGAGAAGGACAGAAGGAGAGGGAGAGGGAGAAAGCACAAGGGACACTGTGAAAATAAAAGGAGGCAGCATAAATCAACATCGGAATTTATGCTAGGTTCTTCTCTGGGAAAAGATACTAGAATTCTGCCTGACATCTCAGTGTTACTGAGCTGCAGTTCTGTGTGAATAATACACCTCCGTCTCTGCTCCCCTGGTTTGAAAGGAGTATAGTGATCTGACGAGGAGGGCCTCTGATTTCATCCAGCCTTTTTGAACAAATTACACCAGATCACCCCCTCCCCACTCCCCACTTCCCACACCCCCTCCCCAACCAACCCCCCTCTCCCACTGACCTGATTTCAGACACCTGTCAGAGGACATTCTCTCCCGCTCTCTGGCTCCAAGCAGCTCTCATTTGATTTTCCCATCACTGCTGAGATTCCAGGGCTCTCTGCGTCCCTCTTTCTCACCACCTCACTCCATCACCCACCCACCCCCATTGTCCTGAAGGCAAATGAGTGCTGATATTGGCTTACCTGGTGCTGTGAGGGACCCACGGTTTAAAAAGGCGACGCAGCAGGCGTGGAGGGTGAACCTGACACCTGGCTCTTTTGTGGGTCACAGTAAGTCACACCTTGCTGCTTTTTACGGTCGGGTCTTGGAGGCCCCCGGGACCCTGCCTGGGCCGCTCTCGGCTTTCCGCAGCTGGGTGGAATGAAACGTCGCCTGGGGGGGGGGGGGGGCGTTACGGCTTCAAACGGACGACCTGGACAGCGGAGGATAGAGAGCGTTAAGGAGGCCAGGAGTGGAGGGATGCAGCCAGCAGAGGTGAAAGTGAGAGCTGGGGTAGGTTCTCTGTGCTGGCAGGTAGTAGGGTGTCTCCACACGGATCCTGAGTCCAGTTACGGCGGTCTGAGCAGCACACACTTCTGGTGTTTCCATTTCACTGTAAATTTGCCAGCTGAACAGTTCAACTGATACCAAGTGAGAAAGATCTGGCATGTTTCCCGTGGAGAAGAGGCCAATATGTACTACTGAGAGGGTATATTGTTTGCTTGTAAAAATATGAAGTAACATTTTCTTTAAAACAGTTCATAACAAAAAAAGAAGATTTGAAAGAGGCCAGTATGAGGAGAGATGATTTGATCTATTTCTTCAGTGGCTGTGAACACTGAGACTCCTAACTCCACACTGAGATGGAGGACGCACAGTTGTGTGAATATTTCCAGCTACAGTGAGTCTATAGAGCAGATTTGACAGTAAATAATAACACCAAATATGCTCCTGCTCCTACAACCGCCTCAAGTGAGACTACTATTGCAATGACGCTAGGATTAGCTGTAATGTTAAGTGCTGACCTAGAGAAGTGATTTAATTTGACTCGGATAACAGTAACATAATTGCAGTAAAAACTAAACACATTCATCTTCTAAGTACACTGTAACATGAACTTGTTGCAAAGGCAATGGCATGGCAATGACACAGGCACCGTGCCAGGAAACACACATGTCTGTTTATTATGTTGTCAGCCACTTACAATATGGGAGAGCACATAGGCCTAGAGCAAGTACCTGTTCTTATTAAACATTAAGGCTATGTAACTTATAGGATAAATTCTCAGTCACAGGAACGGTCATCCTAGAACTAGAGATCCAGATCATCTCTAGGGCACTAATTCGATATTGATATTTTGTGCCTGGTCTGTCACCTGAATCAGGGACATGCCTGTCCTGGGTTTGAGGTGTATGTCAGTGGCAAAGTTCATAGTCCTACCCTCCAGCGGAGGCAGGTTAAAACTGGATCCAGGAGGCACTCTGTTGCACAGTTTGGTTCATTGTGTTTTAAGGATGCATGTTAATACTTCCAGTGGTGGAGGCTGCAGTTCACAGCTTTGAACTACTGATATGGCATTGGTGGACATGGAGTTTGTGGGGGGGCGGGGGTGGGGGGGTGGGATCATTTGTGTCCTCCATGCCTCCCCAACATGTGCACACAATATTCCCTTTACAGTACAGAATTCCTCCTCTGTGAACACACCACAGTGTAAAAGGCAAAACATGCTCCCTAACAAAGCAAAAGGGGTGCGATTTTGTAAGAGAGAGAGAGAGAGAAGGGGGGAAAGAAGAACTGTGGGGTATTGTAATTAGTTGCACCTGTTTCCTTCAGCACAGCTCCAGTTACGGGCTACAAACGCATGCAGATTAGCCTTCAAAGGTCCCGCTCGCCGCCTCCCCTCAAAGCCGCCTTTGTTGCCAGTTGTCAGGGAAGCGATCGGCCCGCGGGAGAGCACGGCAACCCAAGCAGGGCCACGGAGCTCTGGAACTCAACACGCATGGCCTCTGTCAAGACAAACACACACACACACACACACACACACACACACACACACACACACACACACACACACACACACACACACACACACACACATATACATACATATGGTCACCCATGGCCACATGACAGGGTGAGAAGGAGACAGTGAGAGAGGAGGAGAGAGACACAGACACAGAGAGGGAGGGAGAAAGAGAGAGAAGCAAGCATATGCACGAGTGTAGATAATGTGGCCATTTTGGGCAGGAATAACAGCTGTGAGTGACACTGAACATGTTCCCAGGGTTTTGATGTTTTGTTCTTCCAAAAGACCATCCTTGATGTCTACCATTCTTTGGAGAGCCTGATATTTAAAACATCATTTCTGACTTTTCTTACTCAAACCTCTGCTGGTCTTGTAACAATTACATCTCAAATCATCTCAAATGTATCTTCAGAGATCCTTGATCACTGAACAACACACTATATACCTCTAAACAAAATGGAAAAAAACCTCCATTCCAACCAACCTCCCAGTATTAACTTGCAGAGGCTTGGCTTGTGAGTGAAATGGGGGTGAATGAAGTTGAATGGATCATTCGCTCCCATTTGTATTACATTAGGATATAGCACAATCTAGTGGATAAGAGCAGGAGGAGCAGCTACTCCCACTCTTTCCTCACTATCGATCTACGCACCATAACAAAGTTGCATCTCCCTAGGGCCATATAGAGGTGCGTGGAATGAGAGGAGAAGAAACTGTAGTCAAATGCTGATTCGATTTGATCTTCGGGGAGCAAACAGAGAGTGAAACACAAGCCACTCATGTAACAATCTCCAACTCTTCACTGTCGATATGCATTTTGCCACAGGCCAGAGCATTTCCAATTGGACTCCTGCCTGTAGTACTAGCTGTATTAATTAGAAAAGATAAATGTCTTTTTCATTAGTGCAGTGATCTGAAGGATATTTCATTATTTCACAGGATGAAGTTTTATACGTAATTTCTCATCATTTCTTTCTGTATGTGTCCCATATCTACAAATACTGTGCATATAAAGCCAAAATCAATGTAGGTTTGTGTAGTATTTGTCCACTGTTTGTGATGGATACTTATTCTGACATGCAAAATGTATGAATTCAGCTGGTTTTGTACAATAAATAACAACCTTTTTTACCTGTGTGTAATTGGCAGTTAACCAAGCGGCCAAGTAATTACAACCATGCTACAGCTATGTTAATAGCAGCTTCAGCGGGTGTTCCTCACATCTCTTCCTCCATCTATCTCTCTCACTCACACACACACAAATACACAAATACACAAAGGTGTTAACTTTACAGTTAATTGTCTGTGCCCCCTGGAAGGTAAGCACTCATTACCAGGCACATAGAGAGCAGAATGGTGTGGAAATCCTGGTCACAAAGATTCAGCTGGATTTTTTTTCCAAGATATCAAACGGTCAGAACCATAAATCAACAGACTGGGGTAAAAGAAATTGGAAAGGGGGAGGAAGAAAGCCAGACTTGCAGAATGAGTAGTGTAGCAGTCATTAACCTGCCTGCAGAAAATACCAAATTATAGCTAAGGGTATTTCAGTGGGGTTGTGGCTTAAAGGTATTTAGCCTTTATTTTTAAAGGTACTATTTGATATGCCTAGGTCTCACTGGCCACCTCTAAACAGAGGGCCCCTCAGCTGACATGCAGATGTGATGACAATATTTCATAAGCCGTCCATAGTTAAACAGTTGCTCACAGACTTGGCTCTCTCTCTGTCCGCTGCCCTCACGCCTTCACATTCATTAAACTGTCAATAGCTTTAAAAATAGATTTACGCAGACACTTTTGTTCCGTCACTCAGGCAGTATTTATGGGAAAGCGGGGAGGCTGCTGAGGTCTGGTCTTCCTGGGGTTTGGCTCTCCATGCGAGTGGCTGCTAAGCTTGGATGGACTGGGTTGGACGATGGTTGTTCGCCCGGTGGTGGAGCAAAAACGAAACGCTGGAGACGTGAGCGAAAGGGGCGCTAAAACAGCACTAATAATAATAATAAAAAAGAACTCTACAATGTGTGAAAAGCAGTGGGTGATGCGGGTCATCACCTCTCTAACTGCCACACAAAGGGAAGAGGAGGCAACAGTAATGAAAAAAGAGAGAAAGAGAGAGGGAGGGAGGTACAGAGAGAGATAGAGAGAGAGAGAGGTGCTAGATAAATAATTTACTCTATTATCTGCTCCACAAAGCTCATCAGTGAAGTCCCACAATGGCCACGATTGAATTGCTGATTGTGTCTCTCCCCCCTTCTCTAAACTTCAGCCCGCTAAGCTGAAAAGCATGCAATGAAAAAAAAAGAGCGTTGTGCCAAGGTCGAACTGCCATATACAGATCTAATTAAGTGTGTCATAGGGCTGTCGGTTGTCTGAGGGTCAAACTGGTTGTGTTGCCAGGCCTGTGCTGTGGCCACTGATTGGACTCATGTCCAGCGAGGGATGATTACAATTGATTTTCAGGGGTCTTCTTTTTGATGTGCTCATCCTCTTTAGAGAATCGTGTGTGAAAAGAAGAAACTTTTCGTTCAGATCCAGTGCTCATAACTGAGACATACATGGATATAACACAATGAGTTTAAATGCATTGCTTGTCCAAATGGTCTGTGTTGTGCTGCTTACCTTGAGCTTCAGCACAAGGGGGGACAAATTACTGCAAAGCAGCAAAGACTGAAGTATGTGTTTAGCTTTTGTTAGTCATGACTTACACTTCCGCCAAGGCTATTTCTGTCTCTCTTGGTCAGGGTATCTGGATAGCCCCAAGTATGGAAATAACATGCAAGTTTTCCTTGGCTTACCCTTGTGTTTGAACTTGGGAGTCGTTTTCTCTCTCTAGTTTTTCAAAACAAAACAAACAAAAAAAAAGCGTCTCTGTATTTAGATCACTAAATTTCCATGGGCATTTAGGTTTTTGGTGGCGAAAGCAGCGGCCCTTTGGCCAACAGCTCTGAGGTCCTGCCTTCTGTCCCAGGGAGTGGGGGGTCACTGCGTCTCTGGTCTGCTCTGTTTATTTTATGGAGCACAGGTTTAATCGCTCTGAAGACTTTTTCTTAGTGTACGGCAAATGTGAGGGTCTATATATGTGTGTGTGTGTGTGTTTGTGTGTGTTTGTGTGTAAATTGGTCAGCAGCCGAGGTCTCCCATGGGGAGGGGGGGGGAGTAGCAAGAAAGAAAGAAAGAAAGAGAAAAAAGTGTGCCTGTCCTTACTCCACAGGGTTATGGTTGTTAAAGTCCGCCAGCATTCATTAGCTAAATGAGGTCATTATTTTCTCTGTGATTCAAGGGCTATTTCTGTGGGCCTGTGTACTCCCAGATGTAATTGGTGGCAGTGAGTGAGACCACGAGGCAGAAACAGTTGTGTAAGTCAGAGTGAAGTTCCTCCTAAGACAGCGGGCGACGGACGGCCTTCAAAGGACTCTGCCTATTTTAGTCTCTGAAGATGCCTGTTTGTCGGAGAGCATGTTCCCCTGCATGACAAATGGGGGGACAATTTAAGACCTCCACCATTAGCATCTATTAGGCTACCTAGCTGCGACACTATTGTCTGGGAGACCCAGGAGAGAGAACACGTTCCTTTGAGAGCTTTGCAAGGTGTGCTTAACATCACCCTTTTGTTACCCCCCAAGCGTGTTGTTAACACTGCCCTGTTAGCATGAAAGCTAACATGCGGGGTGTGCCTTTTACGCTCCGCGAATTAAACAGCCAGGGTCATTATGCAAGTGCAGGGAGAGTGTGGCACAAATTGTCCTGGGCCGGACAAAAAGCCTTATTTATAGCCGACAGAAGGGCTCGGAGCCAGTCGGCTCTAATAGTGCAATCTGTATTCCTAATGGTCCTGCCCCGCATCGCTGTTCCATTTGGCTTGGTACAGGTGCATTAATGGGGCCTTGTTTTAGTGTTACGCCCGATCTGCTGCACAGGCCGTGCTTTGAGGCAAAGAGACGGTACAAGAATGCCCTCTGCTGGACATAAGGAGTAAGAACAGGTCATCATGGGGGTATTCTTTTCAAACCAAAACGACTAGAACTAGAATGACAGATAATACCCTTTGTGGGTTCTGAAGTTCTGTCTTTGGTTAATTTTGTCTTTTTTTGTTTCATTGTTCTTCTTACATAAACACGGCATAAGATGAAGTTCCCTCGTTAAGTAAATTATGCTTTCAAAGACATTTCAGACTGACAGTAGTGCAACCAATCTGGGGAACACATCCATGGGAAGGCCCACATTTAGAAGGTCCACGGCACAAATCTGTCTTTTCCACAGCAAACAAACAGTGGCATTGCTGGGGGAAGGAAAGAAAAACTGCTGTTCATCAAAGCTGCTGTTCCAGAATGTTCTGCTCCCAATTAACCTTCAAGCTCATCAGTCACAATCAATATGGAGTGCAGGCTTGTTTTTTATTTTTTCCAAAATTGAGAAGTGGTAATTATCAGGCTGTATTCGTCTAGTTAATGAAACAATGCTCCAGTATGCCTGCAGCTAGAAAGTTAATTGAGTTCTATTTTCTGAGACAGGCAGGACTCTCCTTGTGGCCAATGCCAGAACGTCAGATTGGGCCCGGGCCCGTGCGGTGTCCCTGAGCTGTGCTAGCCATGGTGGCATGAGCTAGTGCGGATTGGAACCTCTCCATCTCCCACAACCTATTCTGGAAGGGCGAGCTTATGATACAATTCATCCTTGCATTACAGCCCTCGCTTTTGGCACATTTCTCTGGTGTCTTATCTGTCTCGTTAATTAATACAGCTATCGATTGTTTCACACTGATTTTGAACGACAGTGAGCACAAGTGTTGTTTTAAGGTAATTTTTCTCTGGCTAAATCTGCTTTACTATCTGCTTTAGTATTCTGCTTTACTTGTGTGAAGCAGTTTTTCTATGACACCACTTGTTATATTTCCAATTGTTTAAGTATGTTACAATATGCAACAACGTGGCAAAGGATCTTTTTAGTTTTGCTAACAGATTAATATCTATCCTGCTACTTCACTAAATCTGATCATGTAACCTGACTTAACCCAGAGACAACGTATTTTGAATAATGATACGTGAATATCTTTAAATCACCATTTTGCATGTCATTTTTCTAAAATTTAGTTTGAAAATATGTTTTTAAAAACCTTCACTTTATTGATTCAGTCCATCATCATGGTTTGAGAGTATAAGCTACAGTGTACAACAGAAGTGATTACAGCCCTCTGCAATATCACTTACTTGTCAAATGATTGTATCACCTCAAAATTGCATTATTTTTAAGTTGACAAGTGGAATGTTTCTTCTTATGAACAATCGAAAACAAATACTTCAGAAAGTCTAGGTTGGAAAAGCAGGCCTTAAAGTAAAATGAATACTTCTGTATCACTGTAATCACATTTTACAGTTCAAATTTCTTTATTACAGCTCAACTTTTTGCCAACTACATGCCAATTTTGAGAAAGTATCACACATGTGATGGAAAAATATGGCAATCTTACCAAATTGTTGTATTTATGTAGTTTCAAGTTGTCATTTTGTTTGCAAGTCCCACCCAAGTTAATTGGTTGGAAATGCTATCAATAACCTCATTTCCCTCAGTCAGACTCCATCTTCAGTCTCCACTCTTGTGCATGATGGAAAATCTCCTGCCTGACAGAAGCCATCTGCGGGATGAGAACTCGCTCAGTGGCTCAGGTTTATTTATGGATACGCTTTCGCCAAAGACATTTGTCACTTCACTGGCTACACATCTGAAACACTGCTTTTAAGAAATGTTCCAACACCGCTGTGAGGAACCCCATCTCAGCTGTACGGAAGAGGCCATGCACAGGTTCAGACAATTCAATTTCAAAGCTGTATCTGAGACAGACAGACAGACAGACAGCTTTATTGCAGCTGCAATTCACAGAACACTTAACCTACACAAAATCACAAAACACACATAACTTACACAAAACACATAACTTGTACAAAAACAGACTTTAAGGTAGGTAAAAACACAATATTAACAAATGTATCTACAAACTACTTTACTACTAGATAAAATAAATAGAATTAAAAAAATGGAGATATTACAGATTAACTGTGCAAATTAAATGTAGAATGTCCATTGTGCATTGCCACTCAGAGGATAAGCCTCGTCTCCCAGTACAGAGTTGAAGGAGCCTCTAACTGAAAACACTTGACTGTCTGACCAGTGTGTCGTGCAGAGGATGTGAAGTATTGTCCATTATGTTAAGCAGTTGGTGCAACATCCTTCTGTCAACAACCAACTCCAACTAGGGGCTCCAGAACAGTCCCCAGCACAGAGCCAGCCTTCTTTATCAGCTGCTGCCCCAACAGATGGCTGCAAAGAAAAGTGCACTTGCAACACCAGACTGGTAGAAGATATGCAACATTTTGCTGCACAAATGGACGGACCTAAGCTTCCTCAAGAGGTACCGGTAGAGTCTGCTCTGTCCCTTCCTGTAGTCAGCTTTAGTGTTAGGTCAACGTGCTAAAAGGGTGATATCTTTAACGATCTTTGTTTGTTTTCTGGTATCTGATAGGAGTTAACTCAAAAAAAATTCTAGTTGCACTAACTGGTCAATCCAACAGGGGGGACTACGTTTTATTAGTAACTGAGCTGAGCTCACATTTGGCTTAGGTCTCAGACTGGCTAGGGTACAGAGGCCAAGTGAGTTGGCTGTGTAAGACTAGTGTTTACTCACTTCCCATGTCTCCTGGGATGGGCTATGATGGTGAACCCTCCTTGAGTGAAACAGGTGTATCATCAAACCAGCTGCTTTGTAGATAATTCTGAGCATCAGAATGAAATATGTTTATGATATTGTGTTGGTACAGCTGTAAATATGTTGATATATTTTCTATGGTTTCCGTGGTCACCATTAATACTTGATAAGCTTGTGCTTACATGATTCTGGCTCAGTTGAGAGTTGCCGGTGGCCGTCAAATGCCATCAAAGCGTGAAAAGCCCTATCTCGAGCCAGTGTTTCGGTTTGTCCATTCTAGGTTACTGTAGAAACATGGCAGCACAACATGGCAGACTCCGTAGAAGGACCCGCTCCGTGTAGAGAGCTTGTTCTAAGCTAACTAAAACACATTTCTGCTAATAGATCCCCCTAAATATTCCATAATACCTTTAAGCCTGTGTAAAATGAGAAATTGAGGTTCTTTATTGTTTCCTGTTTATTTCAGTTTTATAGAGAGAAAAAGACTGTGAGAAGGTGAATTTCCTCCCTTCTCACTGGAGCAAGAAAAGGGCTTTTGGCCCTTTAAGACACTGACTCCCCCACCGTAATGGTTGGTTCCGTGCTCCCCACGTCAATGGTGGGGTCCAATTTAGCCCAAGTGGCTGCCCTATTTTAACAGGTGCCTCATTGGCATGAGAGGAGGACTGGCTGAGAGAGACATTTTCAGAGAGGCAGTAAAGAGCACAAAAGAGGACTTGTTGAGGCAAGAAGGTAAAACACTTCCCTGATGTGAGAAGTGTTTTGGGTCTAGCTGTGTGGACACCGTTTGCCTTGTTTTGTGTGCCTGGTTCTGTGTGCCTTGTCTTTGTGCCTTGTGTTGTACCTTGTGTGTGTGTGTATGTATGTATTTGCTATGTGGCCAGTATATGTACTTAGTTTAAGGTTAGTCTCTGTGCCTAGGTTTGGGGCCTGGCTGGGGCCTAAGTAGGACAAGCAGGTGCCCAGGGTGCAGAGTACTGAAGTGCCTGTGAGTACGGCCGGTTTGTTTGTTTGTTTGTTTTATTTCATGGGCACATGTGTTGGGGTGCTATAGAGCCCTTGTTAATAAATATATATATATTTTGTACGGAAACACCACCATCTCCTGCACTCTTCTTCCTCACTAAACCACCAAGTCCAGTCGCCACATCCCAAATAACATGGGGGACCGAGCGGTCTTTCACAAAGACAAAAAGCAAAAAAAGAGATATGTAAAGCGAACTCAAAGTAACACTTAGGTACAACTGTGAATTGAAGAACAAAGTAAAAAAGAATTTGAATACATCTTGTTCACTGTCTGGATCACAGTCAGTTCTATGTCAAGTGAGGAGAAACATATGTTTTTGTGTCGAATAAGGTTTTCACCAAGTGTGTGGTGCTATAATATAAAACATATTACCATGATGCCCAGAAATGTTTTAACATTTGATACTTTCATACTAAAAATGAACAGTTTTAACCCTGGTCGAACACTACTACGATGAAGGGGGGCAGGCTTTAGGAGGTTAGCTTTAGCCAGTTAGCATCAGCCAATTTGGTGCCAAGGAGTAATATTCTTTTTTACTTAGACTGGTTATCAGGCACAATGATGCACATGTGTGGCCAATCGAGTGTGGGTTTTATTTACTGTGGTCATCAGTCATGTGGTATTTTCAGGTCAGGCGCCAGATTTGATATTGAAATTGTTGATGCCAGAACTGAGGTTCCTGGGCTGAATTTGCTAGCATAGCAAAGAGAAATGAAAAATAGTTCTTCACACAAATAAAACGTAAGTCTCAGGTGTTGCGTAGCAACCTATGACTTGCTGACTTCAAGTTACAGTAAATTCACGTTATGTGAACAGACTACTTGCGGAATGATATGAAAGATGACCCTCTGAAAAGTGGTGCCTGGTCTAGTACATTTTCCATTGGGTTAATCAATTGAGGTGCAAATTTGTTTGAATTTGATTGGCTACAAAAATGTAACTTGCAAAAATCCCACACTCTCTGCAAGTCAAAGGCGTTGGTCACAAACATCATTTGAGCCTCGTCTGTAATGAGCCAGGGCAAATGTGGCCCTGTACCCGAGGTGGTACAAGACTATAGCCTAATCCCAATGTCCACAATCATGGACATTGAGGTGCGTTCCTGTTAAATCCGTAAGGGGTTTAGGGCTGCACCACTGTCAAATGCATGAAGGCTCCCTCGACATTTTGAGCCCTGTATGCACACTTTCTGTAAGTCCGCATTTCTGCAGACTTTGCCTGATGGAATTGCCCACAGTTCATATAGCGTTGTGATGTGAAACACAGAATTACCAGGGTACAACCAACATGATATGTCGCAACGTGCTGTCCCATTCCTGTTCATACCATTTCGAGCCCTTGCAGCTTCTCACACTCAATTACTTACCGGGTGACATCAACTGAAGGGTTTACATGGGCTTGACAATCTTCTAATGCTCGCTTTGCCATTGTTTTGCTATTAATGACTCCACTAACAACTGACTATGGAGGACATGAGTCAGTCAACACAATGATTCATGAGAACTATAAATGCTTTGTTATCCTTCCTATGCTTAGGGTCTGCCAGTGGCTCTATAGGGTGCTGACCTTCCTCTGATCAGTGAGAGCTGGGCCAAAATGAGAATAATACAGACAAACTCAGAAATCCTAAGAGTTTAACATTTATTTGAAATATCTCAGACCATTTGGAACAAGAAAATGAATACAACAATTCCAACAAAACATAAAAGCTGGTGGCATAAAACAAATAAAGAACAAAAAATAAAAGTTAGAAGCAAGAGTTAAAAAATTTGGCTAAACATTTTGAGGTGGTTGAAACATAAACGTCAAGATTACCATGACTGCTGTACTATGAAGGCACTATCGAGTATTGAGCTAATGTATGCCGTCTCACGGTTTCGCCAGTACTTTTAAAGTATCCGTCATAAAACAACCCTGTGACCTGGAAACACATTCAGAGAGCTGTTTTTGCAGATCCCAGCCCAGTGATAGTGTGTCCTGGTATGACTTGGTAGACTTCATGGTGAGTGAGAATATCAGTCTTCGTTTCTGAAACAACTTGCAAGATTCTTTGTCAGTTGATGTGAAAAGTACTAAGATCTGACGAGTGGTTCGGGCTGGAATTAGAGGACCCACTCACAAATCACACACTCTTTGTCTCAAGGTTGGGATCAGTCTGGTCAGGTGAGCAAGAAGTCAAAAGTACCCTAGATCCTCGATAGCTGTGGTGAGTTGTCCAAACCAGTTTATAGAGAGAGTTTCCTTATTCATGCCATCAATGTTTGTTGCCCCTCAAGACAATTCATTTAACACAGTCCTAACAGATTCACCTAATTAAGTTGTCCATGCACCGAGGGGTTACAAAGAAAAATATTTTAACAAAATGCAAATTTTGCAAAGGGGGACTAAATGTGAGTGATTTATGGAAATATCTTGAAAAACATTACCGATATATTTTTTCCCTCAAATGTCATACAAATATTATTTGACTATTCACTCCAGCTGGTTGGATAGTGTTCTATATGTCTTTAACAGTATTTTTTTTTTCTTACAACCATTTGGTCCAAATACATAAAATATGTACTGTATGTGTAGATACAATATGTACAGATTTGGATTTGAGTTCACTGTTACTTTCATACATATTTGCCCCTTCCTAAGCCCCAGTCTACTGTAAACACTGTACAATGCATTTTACAAAAAAAGTGTGTGTGTATCTATCTATATATGTATATATACATATACATACATACATAAAACACTCTCTCTCACACACACAAACACACACTAAATGCAAAATCGAAAAAAATCATGAACGCAGAGAATCAGTCATTAGTAAAAAGAGGAGGCGCTACTCATGACGATTACAATAGCATATCTCCGGCACCCTGGTCATATTTTTCCCTTCAAACTGCTAGGCGTCTTAGTGTTGTGTAGCATGATGACTCATCATATTTTCTTAAATCCTTTTAATTTAAGTCTGGAGAAGCAATTACCTCTGATAAACATAATAGCTTCCAAATGGATGATAATATTACCCTCTAGAGGTGCATGTTAATTACAACAAAAAAAAAATCAAATAAAAGAGAAAATGGTTATAAACATCTCAAAAGTCTCTAAACTGTTCTTCCTCTCCGATGTACCAGTCACTTCAGATCTGACAAGCCTCAGAAACCACAGTGCAAGTCAAGAAAGAGGGATGGAGTGGGTGGATGGGCTCTGGTCTTTATCTGGTGAGCGAGGCCACCACACAGGAAGTCCACACCGTTGGCCATGGCCCAGCAGCAGTGGGAGAGCTACAGTACGAGTGAATGGGAGGGCTGATGGAGCTGGCGATGGACCCCCCCCCCCCAAACTGAGCTCTGACCTGCTGACCAACTGACCTGGGGTCCTTTGCTTTTACGTGAGCAAAGAGACAAGACAGACAGACAGACAGACACCCCACCACAATCCCGGGCCTTCCAAGTTGGCAGTTGGCTCATGACCGCGTCAAGCACATGTACCTTTTACAGAACGGTCCTCCCTCTGTCCCCTCAATCCCTGCTCTCTCTCTCTCTCTCTCTCTCTCTCCCAGTGTATGTGACAACAACAACAACAAAAAAAACAGTATGAGGTCAGGAGAGGATTGGTGGATTAAGGGTCCATGCTGCCCTCAGTATCCACCTTCCCTCCAACCCTCCCCAAGCGCGTCTCTGGGTGCAGGGCCCAGCTCAGTTCACTTTGGGGTAAATCTTCTCGTAGAAGTAGTTCTGTGCCAGCACATACAGCTCACCGTCCTTCTCCCGCACAGCATGGGCGCGCACAAACTGGAACTGCTCCAGGGCAAACTCGTAGAACTCATTCTCCATCTTCCAGATCTCCGACCCCTGCAGTTTGGTGATGGAGTCCTTGGTGGGAGGCTTCTTCTCGGTGGTCTTCCTCAGGTGGGACTTTTTCCCTGTGAGTGAAAGAGACAAACAAATAGGCAACGACATAATGACAGAAGAACCTGAAGGACTGAAAAGGTATATACACAGTTGCACAACAAATAAGTATAAATGAAAGACAAATGATATGGACCAAAAAACATCACAATCACTTTTATGTTAACCGTTTCGGTCTCACTACAGCACCCAATCATCAAGTCTTCTATTAAAAGACTACTGGGGCGAGCAAAACAACACTGGCCCTTCCTCACATTGAAGTCTACCAGCATCTGAAGCTGGAACTGTATCCAAAAGAAGAGTTGCCCAGTGTTAGAGGTCAAAGTCCTAGATGTTACAGTGGCTGCTGAGAGTAAGTCCTACCTGTACGGTAGAGGTCCGTGGCTCCCTTGAAGAAGCGTGGCAGCGCGGCCTCCAGCATCATGATGAAGTCCTCCAGCTCCTCCGTTACCCCCACCAGCAGGTACTCGTTCACCAGGTTGTATTTGGCCTGCTCCAGCGCCCAACGGCTGCCCACGTTCCTGCAGAGAGACATGGCCTTCCTTCACCACTGAATCTGGTCATTTCAACCATGCATTTATATTCCCAGAAACTTGCCGTATAAGTAACACAAGAGTCGACTAATCTCATAACGACTACAAATTTGACTCCACAATTTACAGGTTATGATGAAAACAAAAAGGGGAAGTTGCTGGTCATGGCAGAGAAGTTTTAGTTGGTCATCCCATTTCCAAATAGATTATGATGGCTAGAAACAGAGCATATGATGCACAGAGACACAAAGGATGCAAAGGGACAATGAGCGAGACCGAGGACAGAGCTAGTAATCCTCAGGAGAAAGAGGTGGTTCCATAGGGCCAATAAGAGAGACAAGAGAGGCTCCTGTGAAAGAGACATTACACAGGCTGTCTGAGAGACACATGTGGTTACATGCAAGTCAGCAGAACGCACCAGCACTCGGAGTAGTGGCCACAGAAGAAGGGGATCTGCAGCCATAGTTTCTCTGGAGCGCAGTCAGAGCCGGCCGACGATACACACTCATCAAAGGTCTGAAACACACACACAGAGACACGCAGACACAATTTAAATTATAATATAACATCTTTACAATACACTTTTTAAGACCGTTCAAAGGCCTGTGGTTTTCACTGACCAACAACAGTAAAGGTGTCAGTTGATGTTATGAGCCAGTGGTGCCAGCCAAAACAGCAGCCAATATACGTTTCAGACTGTACAGCATCCTCTGATACATGGGAAGCACGTGCCCCTCCTAGTGATCAAATGTCTGCACACAACCCAGAACTACTTCTCTTTCAGTCTACTCCCTTTTCACCCATATCTCCCAGAATACCTCCGCCACACTGAGCTCCCACTTAAGTGATAAAGGGGACAGTTTCTGCTGACGACTGAGGTCAGTTCTGTCATAATGATGAAACGCCTCAGTAACTTTGCCTAACCCCACTATTTTGAGAGATGCAACTTAAGTACAGCCTTGGTTTCAACTGATAAACCATGGTGTCAGTATCACTCACTACTAAAATACTAAAATGACCAAATCACCTCTGGTACTGCTGGCAAAAAGGACCCAAGTTGGAAGTTATCCTGACGTCACCTTTTTACATTAGGAGAGTAGAACAAATACAGGCAGGCAAAAGAATGGTAACCTTGTAAACCCTTGTAAATGCACTGTGTGAACACGGTCTTACAGAGACGTTCTAATGGCTTTGAATCCTTCCCTAATTACTCAAACCATGCAATATAAAACGACTACACTAATGTGGAGTTAATTACAAGCCCCTACAGCTGTGTAGATACTACACTAGCCACTGCATCTTGATCTGCAGGGATGTCAGGCCTACGGTTACACAATACAAGGCCAACAGAAAAAGACCAACGACTGTAAAAAGCATTGACAGCATGGCGTCTTGCACTTACGTTGTGAAGAGATGAAGTCAAAATTGGTCGTCAATATTTGCAAACCTGCAGCTAGAGTCTGTGCAATAAGTGCTCAGGTATGCCCAGAACCGACCATATTTGGTTAAATCTCTGCCAAAATCCTCCCGGTGGCATGAGCATACGCTGTCCATGCGCTTTAGAGTCAGTCAATATGACCGTCATTTGCGGAGGTGGGTGACTTGAGATACTTGCGATTTCCTAACCGACCCTCACGTTACTTTCACCTAACCTCACACTACGAGTCAGACCACTGATGTGACGCAAACCTTTTTGTCCCCTTGCTTTCTCCGTCTGAGGCCGGGCCTGTAGTCGTCCCCGAAGCGCAGGAAGTAGTAGTAGGACACCAGCCTCTCGATGGGGTCCCGCACCACGTTAATGTAGATGGGCTTAGCCTTCACACCGAACCTGCAGGGGGAGGGGGGGGGAGACGTTCAGAGAAGAGTGCAAATTCTACTTCTTGGGGGGTTGGGTCAGGCTGTAGCTTCTAGTAATACTAAATTGTACATTATTCATAACCTATCTGATATTTTGAGTAAAAGGGAACTTGACATGTGACGTGAAGCAGCAATAAAAAATGAATTAAATTTGTAGAAACACTTAGCCGATGGTAGATGCAATGCAACAACCAAGAAAGACTTTTTCAAGTAAGGCTGTATTAGAATGAGGTTTTCCACCATATATAGTTAGATAGAAACAACTTGATTACAACGGTAGAAAATGGCCCTTCAACTCACAGGGCATATGTCAGGTTACCCATAAAACCACACTGATAACAGAGAACTGTTTTTTTCAGTCATAAATGCACCCTTGATTTGTTTTCTTCTTGATGTCATTTTATGCAGTGTAGATTTAGCTTCAAATTAGTAAATTATATCTGCACAAATCATTTTTTACTTAAGTGGATTATATTTCCATATTTACTAGCACTGAACTGAGGGACTGTCACAGAAGACATCTCTATTTTGAACTTGAACAAATCTAAGACACAGATGTTGCACTTCTCTTCATAACCACAGGGTGTCAGCAGAAACATGTCAAGTCACTCATTGCAAAATGAGGTCCCAGTCTCTTAATGTTTCAATTTTACTCACACACACACAGTCTTTCTCGCCCAATGGTTCATTTAACCACCGTGAGCCATCTTATACATCTCGGGTGGCGGTGTGTCAGGGGGTGTACTGTAAAGTGATCTTTGAGGAGCTTACTTGGAGAAGTCCAGGAAGGCCACATGGCCGTGGTAGATGCCAGGCTTCATCTCCTTCCAGGAGGTGACGTTCCTCACAAACCGCACCTGTGAACACGAACACACACACACAGATAGAGAGCAGACTGCTGAGTCACAGAAACACACCCTCTCGCTCATCCACCACATCTATCCTTCACCTTCTGGCCTGTATGCACCGTCATGTCTACACAAATCCACCGGAATTCTCCTCACTAAATCAAATGTACCGACATGGTCATCGCAAGCCAATCTTTCACACACACACCTGGGAGCAGAGGGACCCACTGTCTGGACTGAGTGTGTGGGGCAGGTAAGTCCCCAATGGTGTGGGGAGGAGGGAGGGAGGGAGAGAGAAAGAAAGAATGAAAGAGAGAGAGAGTCTGTGCGAGACAAAAATTATGAGTGGAAAAGCGGAGAGACAGAGAGACACAAAAAGATAAACAATTTGAGACAGCAAAAGTACACGAGAGAGAGAGATAAAGATGGCAGAAGAGCGAGCCAGCGCGAGAGAAGGAAAGACAGAGTGAGGGATGGGTCGACTGATCCTGGATAGGCTAGTGGGTTGCAGAATGAGGGATGGAGCCACTGATCCTGGATAGGCTAGTGGGTTGCAGAGTGAGGGATGGAGCCACTGATCCTGGATAGGCTAGTGGGTTGCAGAGTGAGGGATGGAGTGACTGATCCTGGATAGGCTAGTGGGTTGCAGAGTGAGTGCGCAGGCCCAGTGAACACGGAGCAGACAGGATGAGAGAGGTGCAGGCGTGCGGCGCGGGCAGGCAGGCAGGCAGACAGAAACACCAGTCAGCCCTGCACTAGCGCGCGCTCAGACACTCACCTCCTCATGCTGCCAGCCTGCTGTGACAGGAATACCAAACAGGAGAGGACGGGCACAGACAGACAGAAACACACACTCTGATGTGGTGCTGGTTGTGTGCCATTTGTAGGCTGACACACACAGCCATTCAAAGTGACATTGAAAACATAGCTTTACACCGGGGGACTTTAGCACACAGTTGATGGGGAACAAATCACCTCTCCAGCCATCTCCTACATCTCCCATCCTCTTCCACTTGTTCTCTTTTGAGCTCAGCTTTATCTTTCATCCTCTGCACTTAACGGTCACTGAATCATAAGAGAATTTTCCACACAAGCATTAGAATTTCTTCTCCTCCACTCTTTTCTCTAAAGCTTTCTGTGCCTCTCGTCCTTGGGTCCGACTTTCTCTCCAGTCCTCTGCTGTATTATGTCATTGCACCCCTATTAGAACACATTTTGTCCTGTCCGGGTAGCCATATAGCCGTGCCCACTGATCCAATCTGATTAGATCTTTTTTTCCTCTCACCTCCTTCTCATCTCTGCACCCCTCTCACCTCCCTTCTTCTCTGACTGGGGAAGCCTATGCAGTGTGGGGTCGCCACCCACCACTTCTCGCTCCTTCTCTCCTCTCCTTCGAAGGGAGGGGAGCACCAAGCACCAGGGCTGCTGCAGTATAGAAATGTTCTTACCATGATATACTGCAACCAACCCATAATTATTATTACCTCAGTCAAGGAGGTTATGTTTTTACGGTGCGGGTTGTTTGTCTGTCTGTAAGCAAGATTACACAAGAAACGACCTGCCTGATTTTCATGAAACCTGGTAGAAAGGTATAGCATGGGCCAAGGAAGAACCCATTAACCCATTGGGGGCGAATCCAGGAATTCAGTTTCACTTTTGCGAGATGGGGTCTTGGCGGAGGTCTGCGCTTTCCGATTACCCTTCTAATTCATTCATTTGACATTACTTGTCCTATAATATGTTGAAACTGTTGAGCTAAAAGAGTTTAAGGACTTAATAATACAAATAATTAAAAAGACTATTTCTGTACAGCATGTCTGCACATTATGGCAACAAAACACAAGAACAAGAAGATGTTTCAAATTTTGTGTATTGAGGACATGATCCTTTTCCAAACTGATAGGGGGAAAAGTGAGTTTTCAAAAATATCCGGATACATTTAGACAAGACCACAGAGGAAGCTGAAAGCTACATGAGGATGGAAGCTGTTATGACGGTCGTGGCAGTGATGGGCTCGTCACCGCGGTACACCTTGGTTGTTGTTGCAGCCCTACCAGTTCTTTCCTCATTAAGCTCTACCACCTGTTGCTGTTTGTATGTTTACCTGTTTGTAAACACCAGAAAGGAGAGTGGAATAGACAAGCTGGCTTGTTAGGAGTGCCAATGTCACCTGGCGTCTTGTCTTTAGAAAAGAATGGCAATATGTAATCTTCTGACTGGTTTACACCATACACACTGAAACTTTGTTTTAGCTCTGAAGTTAGTTGCAATGCTGGATTTAGCATTTTTATAAAGCTGTTCCCACATGGTGATTCTACAACAAAACCCACAATAGCATACAATTCATGTTCAAATATAGGAAGATGGAAAACACAGCCTTGTGGGGTGTGTCTAGGGGGCCGGTTGTAATGAAGGGGCAAGAATGGGAAGAGTATGGGATTTGCCTAGGTGTGTAAAGTGTGAAGGACTGCAGACAGGAAGGTTTGGCAGACCATTTGAATGTTAATGAATGTGGCATACTTAATGCAAATGTGAGTGTCTTTAGGTGGTGTGGTCAGCTGACAATTTGGTTACAGGGCATTCCTAAGAGTTGCCACTATTAAAATAGTACGTTAAACACACCAATATTCTTCAACACACTCTTCCTTAAACTCCCTCTCTCTCTCACACACACACACACACACACACACACACGGGCTACGCATATGAATACACACACATGTACGCAAAAATAAGCAGGAATATATACATACACATAAACCTATACACACACAGGCGGAGATACACATACAACAAATACAACAAAGAGATAGAGATGGATATTCCATACACATGCACTCAACTCAAAAGTGTATGCACTTAAGTGAAAGTATGCTTTATTTATTATTACATAGATCCACAAATGAAATGAACAGATCAAATAACTCCTGCGGTCTGGGCACTTCCTATTGCTATGAGGGTGTTCCTCTCATCTGCCTCCAAACATACAGTACGTCTCATGTCAGAGAACAAACATCCACTCCAGCTATTTTCTCAAGGCTACCATGTCTTAAACATCATCCAGTTCAAGGAGTTCACACACTACTTGAGGTGTTCTGCACCATGTTTTTAAGGGAAAGCTATTATTTTTATAGAAAAGCTCGAAGCACCCCACTACAGCACTCCAAGTCCTGATTAGGGCCTCCAGGTAGCTGTAAGCAGAAGCATTAATAGTAAACTTGCAACATACTGCTCAACACTACTCACGGTCACTATTCTGTCCTTCATGGCACATGGGATTTCCTGTTCTGTCACTAGCTGGGTTTCCATCAAAGCTAATATTGACCATTCGAATAGGAAATCTTAAGTAGAATCGCTTTAAATTTGCATAAAATCTTCTATGTCGAATAAGAAATCGTTTCACTAGAGAGGGTGGATTAACAACCAATTCGCATATGGTATAATGTGATGCGATGCCAATGGAAACAGGTTTATTCGCATCAAATCACATTTGTTGAGATTTTTAGTACGCGTTTTGTTTAAGTTGCCCTGACAACCTCAAGTTTTGAACCCACAGCTGTTCCCAACTCTCTCACGATTAGGACGGTGTCCAGTGTTCGAACACCACAGCAGATGGAAACACTCCAGGAGGGGTGACAGTGGGGGACAAATAAGGGAAAGCAAACCTCCCCTCATACATTAGCAGGACTGAAGACTTTTTCATGGCTGGCCCAGAGAGTGTTAGGTGTATGTTGGGGGCCCCATCCGGGCTCTCTAAAAAGTCAGAAGTATAAATGACAGAGATGGGCTGTGTGTGTATGTGTGTGTGTCTGTGTGTGTGTGTGTGTGTAGGGGGTGCAGTGGCTAAGAAGGTGTTGACAGTGTCTTTCACAGTTGCACTTTAAACTCATTAGCTAAAAGTATGTATCCAGTTGGCATGGTTCTGTGAAACTGTAAGCTTCTGTTTTATGTCTTGAGCTCAAATTGACAGCGGGTGCTCAGAGCCCGACTAACCTCATACTCTTAGAGCAAAGGTTCTTCAGTCAAGGCATCATGAGTAGGATTGTTGGTGAGCTTATGGTTGCACATGAGGATGTATGGATTAAATCATAGCCAAATGCAAACTTTGTGAAGTATGTATGTATAACGAAAATCACCACCAAGACATCAACACACACCTACCTACTTCTACAACCTCATCCTGGGTTTGTCTCCCTTTACCCATTCCTCTCCCTTCCCTCACCTGCTCCCTTCCCTCGCTCCATCTCACCTGGTCCTGCAGGGACATGACGGGGTTGTTCTTGGTGGTGTTGATGTGCAGCACGTGGAAGTGGTTCTTGGAGCACAGGTCGTAGGCGATGTTGGTGAAGGAGGTGCTGGCCGTCTTAGGCACGCGGTTGTAGATGATCACCACGTCGTCGCTCTCGCCAGGCGGCGTCCAGTCCCGGGCCGCTTCCTGCATGTGCCGCTGCTCCACTTCCCGTACCTCGTGCCTGGCGATGGTGAGCTCTGCAAGGCAAAAAGAACAAGTCATCAGTTCACCAGATCAAATGGTGCAACTTCTGACGAGAAACACAAATAAGATACACAAATGTCTATGGTAAATGAAGCAAAAACCTCACTCTGTATTGAGCTTCTTTCAGCCACTTGATGTTGACTGCACAAAACTGACTCCGTTTGCATGAAGCGATTCCAGTAAAGCAAAGCCAACACTGTCTACATACGCCTCGGACATTGATTTGGGATGTAATATCACTTATGTAACCAGTCAATGCACAAACAGGGTCACACGCTGAAGAGTGTTCTTCACTGAACGACCACGTGTTTGAGGTGCTTGTGTCTTCAAAACACTGCGGCTAGAGAGCCGCTCTGATCTACAAAAGGCATCAAAATGGGGCCTTTTCTCAAGACCCATACACATGGTTGTTGAGCTACATGAGGGAACACATGTCTATGTTTGTATGTGTGTGTGGTTGTGTATATTTGCTTGCATCCATGTGGCGTGTATGTCAATAATCCTTTTTGTTTTCGCTTGTTTCCCCCCTCTCTCCCGAGCAGATCAATATTTGCTCATCCAGTTGTGCGACAACAACTTGGGTGAATCAGCCACTTTGAAACCCTTCTCTCAGGTCCAGCACCATGAGCACCAGCATACTTAGCCTCCCACCACCTGAGGCGGCGAGACACAGTGGCAACAGTAACACTGCTTCAAGTTTCTCACACCTCTGACTCACACGGCTTGTTACAGAAATACCCGTCTCTTACTGCTCAACAGGGATAACTGCTTTGTGATTTTGGCAAGAACATAGCCTACACACATTCAAGCTACATAAAAACACAACAATACACTTGTGAGTTCAGACAAAGCCTGGTCTGACTGGCTGACTAGCCGTCTGCACAGATCACAGAAGAAGCCCTTAGTTTAAGGGGCTAGTCAGACTCACACTGTCTGTCATTTACCAAAGGTCCACTAGCAGCAGTCTGCTCCAAACTTCTAGATTTATAAATGTGTGTGGCCTATTAGATGGCATATTTGCCCACCATGAGATGTCAATCCTCCTAAATTTTGATAAAGCTAAACTTGTGTGTGTGCCACATGTCATATCTTATAAGAAAGCCTCCTTGCAAGTGCCAGAGCTGAGCTTACGGATCTACAGCCGTTGCCATCAGACAATTGCTGCAATGTGTTCCTTCAAAGCCGGTGTCTGTTTGAAGATTGGTGATGGATTTGTGTACAAAAGCCTGTGTTGAGACTATGAACGTTCTATTGCTGGAGGATCACTGGACTTAACTGGAACAAAACTGACAAATTCACAACCTGCAAAGGAATATAACTGTCAGCGTTTTACCGAGAACTTTTTTCAGAAAATGTTCTGAATCTGACAGATATACACTGCCTTTATAGATTTCAGTCAGTTGACTGGCCTACCGTGTGGTGCTGGAGTGGGCACTGAAAGGAGTCGATAAGCGACTACCGGTACTGAGAGGGGTGCTACGTCAGAGACTGGAAGGTTGAGACAGGTAAAACACAGACTGTACAAACAGTCGTTATCTACAGTTTCTTTACAGTTATTGGGGTAAGCAGACGCAGGTGTATCTCTGTAGGGATCCTTACCATGTTGTCAGACTCTTATAATAACATTTACAAGCCTGTCAGTGGCTAAAACAAGTGGTTTACTTTGACGTGCCTGCTTGCTCCATAAGATTACATTACATAGCAGTTTTGCGGTTGCCGATTTTAGCGTTCTAATTCAATACAGGACCGATTTTTATCAACTCTGGCCCCAAAAAATAGGGCTCAGGTGGAAAAATCCCTTTCCCTTTAACTGGCAGCATCTCAAATTAGATCCACCAGTCTGTTTGTGATCTACTGACTGAATAAAAAAGCCTAAAAAAATCCAATCCATGTTGATGCAAGTTCAGATATTTGTTTTTCTCAGTAGCATCAGTGGCAAGGGAGAAACTGTTTCTGTACCGGCTACAACTATTCCTTATGTGATGTTTTGAATTCTAATTATCTCTGAAGCTACCATTCCTCTTCCTAAGCATCAAGGCCTACTGTGTTTGTACTAAACTCAGGGTCAGATGTAATATATATATAGAGAGGGGGATACAGAATGCCAACTGACTCTGCACGGAGGGTACTTTCATGGGTATACGAACCGAGCATGTGCCATGATGCAAGTCCGATGCATTATTCAACATATGCAGCAGAGATGATACTTTCCCTGCTGTAGACACACAGCACACACAATCTCCTGCACAACAGGCGAACTTAACACGCAATTACACAGAGGGCCCCACGGCGCAAACAGACCCGACTCGCTTCCTCCACCTCAGGCCACCGGCGCAGAAAAACACTGGCTTCAAATATTGATCAGAAGCTTTAACAAGGTCCCGCAGGTCCAACAGCTCAGTGTGTGGAGGTGTGCGTCAGTGTCATCCGATGCCCAGAGAATGCGGCATGAGCCTCGGTCTGCTCCCGGGGGGGGGGGGGGGGGGGGGAGTGGAGAGGAAACTGAACTCCCACCCCTCGTGCTGGTGTCGGAAAGGTTATCCTCTGCCTCTATCCAGCTGACCTCCCCGTTCCCCATAGCGTAGCTGTGTTATGGCATGCTCTGTGGAACGTGGGAGGTCCAGGCTCCAGAGCTGGACTGGAACAGAAAGCACGAGGCCCACAGAGAAACTAGACCGGACGGAACTCGACTGGATGATGCAGGAAGAGAGAAGAGAAGAGATGCATGTAAGGTGCATCACACGCTGCTCAATTTACATGACGCTACGGTGTGTGTGTGTGTGTGTGTGTGTAGGTAAGTAACATCAGTGGGACTCCCTGTCACTGACCGTGGTTACATGGATTCGAATAACTGCCTTAGTCGGACTGAAATCGCATTATCCGTTTCATGTAAGCACCTTAGTCGGATCGTAGTCGGACCGCACATAGTCGGACTAACACCCCTGGATAACTCGATCCGATCCAGTTGATAGTTCGACTATTGCGGCATGTAACGGTGAATTGGATAAGGAACTGGACTTTGCGTCTTTGCGCATGCTCCCTCTCTCCCTGCCAGGTCGTGACCCGGAAGACGAAAGAGGGATAAGTTGTCTCAACTGTTCATACTAATGACACGGTTTTTTATGAATATCCTGCAGACTGTCTCACAAGCTTATTCTTGTTGATTATGAACAAACATAACAGAAGAGGACCGAAGATATGAGCACCTTTACAACCCCTCCTTAAACACGTATAAGGACGTTCCACATTGTATTTGCTTAAAACAACAGCAGTACTGTCAAATCAGCTGTCACTCGGCTATTACCTGACCAAGGTTCCATGGCAATGTTCCGAAAGCCCATTTTTCCGACAGCCCGCTGTTCCGAAATTGTGAGTACAGCAACGTGAACCACTATAGCCCACATGCACATCCCAATGAATCACACAATCATAAACATATAAATGCCTTTATTTCACAAGCATTAACTTGAATTCAGAATATTATTATACACACATGCATTTGCATCGCGATGATACAAAAATATTTGTATGATTGCCAACGCATGCATGCTTTGTCAGTGCTTGACAAGATCTGCGTAATGTCCTGCGACAATCTGCCGGTGATTTCCTTCGCATGAGTGGTAGCCTACCCCATATTCAAAACCAGAGTAGGCTAACTTAACAAATATTGCCTAGGAAAAGTTATATGCGTGATAGCCCGGTGAGCGTCTCCGCTCTGCTGTGCAAACGTAATGCTTTGAGTGTTTTGTGCCACTTAAAATATTTCTAAATTTTGCCAGGGGGACTATTTTTCGGAATATTGAGATTTCGGAATATCGGGCTTTCGGAACACTGGGCCGTCTCCCCTGACCAATACCTGTCAAACTCGGTGATACTATTCACAACTAATTTGTCCTTCATTTTATCAAATATGATGAAATTTGGTATTGTGCCCGCGAGGCACGCGTGAGTTTAGTTGTGTTCAGTTATCGGGCGCTGAAAAAAACCACGAATAAGTACTGTCAAATCAGAAAGCAAATCAGCTGTCACTCGGCTATTACCTGACCAATACCTATCAAACTCGGTGATACTATTCACAACTAATATGTCCTTCATTCTATCAAATATGATGAAATTTGGTATTGTGCCCGCGAGGCACGCGTGAATTTAGTTGTGTTCAGTTATCTGGCGCTGAAAAAAAACACGAATAAGTACTGTCAAATCAGAAAGCAAATCAGCTGTCACTCGGCTATTACCTGAGTTTTGTTCGGTTATTTGGCGCTGCCCTCTAAAGACAGAGATGTGACAGGTGGATCGAGATATTTTCCCGTAAATACCTTTACCTAAATACCTTTATAGACAACATCGATCATACACTCCCATTGCACTCAAACAACCACACTCAAACGAGGAGATATTGTATCAATTAGCCTATTATGTATTGTATTAATTGCACAGAGTTCCAGTGGCGCATGCAGCCGTACGCACTGTGCGTACCTTCTGCTACGCGAGAAGAAAAAAAAATATATCATGAACGCATATTTATTACAATGGGGAAACTATAAAATCGGAGTACAGACAACTAATGCCCAGCGTTGACGATGCAGATACAGAGCTGGAAACAGCTAAATGAGTTACGCAGTGAACTTTATCAAGCCCTGGAAAGTTCGGCAAATTTCTACCCAAACATTCATTGCGTCCTGAAGGTCTTGTATCTATCTACGAAAAGACTGACTGGACTTGCTCTCATGAATATTCACACAGATTTGGAAATCGACAGCGAAGAAGTACTAAAACAATTTGATGCAACTGGCAGAAGGGCAATGCTTTTAGGCTGTAACCCATTATTTGCGCGTGTGTGTGAATGTGCGTGCGTTTCTCTCGCCTTTCATCTTTCACCTTTGAATAATGTAACTTATAAACACATCGGCCCGGCAGAAACAAACAAACAAACAAACAACCCAAGAGGCAACATGCATTTCTGGACCGATGAACAGACGCGATTCATGCTCAATCAACTGTTGTTGTTAATGGTAGTGGTGAAGAGGTCAAGCGGAAAGGGCTGTATCACCACTAGTTGTAATGATATCGTATCGGATATGACATGCTTTCGGCCAATGATTCGATTTATTCACTGCCATGTATATTGGGATAATAGCACCTACCCTCGAAAGAAAGCATAGTCCGACTAAGCAAAGATTCGAATTATACCATCATGTAAACACACACACACACACCTCAGCTCCATTCGGTCTTGGCTTAATTCCAGGTTAAAGAGAGAGAACAAAAGAGAGAAGTTGAATGGTATTGGGGGAGTCTGGATTTTGGACAGTTTGCTGGCTCTTTATCTGTGTCTAAAAATAAAACATGGTGGGTACAAGAAGGGAGGTATGGATGCGAGGGGAGGCGAAGGGAGAGGAGAGGAGAGGAGAGGAGAGGAGAGGAAGAAAGGAGGAGTGGAATCGGGTACATCACGCTCTGCTGTGTGAGAGGCGGCTTAATTAGCTAAACAAGCTGCTCCTTCTCCCGACACACAAACACGTTTCCAGGTGATTAAGCCTTTGATGATGATATTGAGGAGCCATGGCATAATAAGCATCGCCGTAATTCTTCTCCCTCTCTCCATCGCTCTCCCTTTCTCCCCATCCTTTCGGTGGCAGTCTGATGGGAGCTAATTATAGCCCATGAGGCGTCTCACAGCCCTGCTCCCTGGCACAGCGGAGGCTTGGCGTCCTGCTGTCAGCCGCGCCCCCAGATTGACAAGCTCCCGGGGGGGTCGAGAGAGGACCCCCCCCCGCCCCCCCATCCACAGACACACAAGACTGAACATCCTGGTGCGTCTCTCCAAACACTTCAACTTTGGTGGCTGTAACATGCACGCACAAACACACACAAAACCGCACACAGGACAGCACCATCGCTAACACGCTTATCAGTGATGTGAGGCTACGATAAATTGCACACGAGGTGACGGCGGTGTAAATCTACGCAGTGGAGGAGCAGCCCATCACCAAGGCCATCGTAAATCAGGTGTTGATAAGGAGGGTGGAAGAAGAGAGAGCCTTGGAGAGCGGAAAAGAGAGAGGGAGAGGAAGAGCATATGAAAAGAGAAGAGGCTGCCAGGGTGCGTGTCGAATAAGACCGATGAGGACAAGGGGATAGTGCCATCACCCCTTGTGTTGATCTTCTGCAAAACTCCTCTGGAAAAAATGTTTCAGTTGCAGAGGGGTTTGATTTGATTTGAGAAAACTAGTAAAAAAGAAGAAAAAGAAAAGCTTGTTGATGTGCTGTTGATAATGTTCCAAGACGAGAGACTCTGAGGTGTGCCCCACCTCTATGTCTGCAACACGGCACCAGCTGCTTGCGCTTTGGCACCTCTTTAGCAGAGCGGGTGTCAGACATGTAACACTCTACTGTGAACATTTTGCCAGAGTTAATAAAAACGGCGTGTGTAGTAGGGGTTGCATGGGAACACCATTTTACAACTCCAGTTCTCCTTGCCTGAAAAAAAATCTAGGGTATTCAAGGGGCGGGGGGGGGGGGACAGGGCAGGGGTCGTTGCGTGCTGGAGGTATTAATAATACAGTGTAGTGCATCTCTGAACATGAGAAAAGCACTCAATTAGTGATATGAAGATGACACTGGGTCTTACCTTACACAATAGTGAAGTACGGATACCTGTGACATTTCACTATTACCACCAACATTCTACAGTAGCCCAAGAAATTTTCATCACTAGTGGAAGTGGGTTTTTCACCTGGACTTGTTCTACAACATTGTTACTCATTACTGCTTTCAATTCCGTCTTTGCCCACAAAATGTACGATTTGCATTGAAAAAAATTAGGCCATAAATATGTGCAAGTTGGAGGCTGGATCTCTGATGGATCAACTTGTTTCCAGCCAGTGAAAGAAAAACCTTTTCACCGTCCATACCTATACTTTAACTGGAATCCAAAACTGGATTACAAAACTACGCGAGTACTCGAGAATGAATGTAACTGCGAGAGGTTGAATTCTCTGTGCAACCCCTAGTGTGTAGTAGCACAAATCAAAAGAACCTGGAGCCTCAGTCTTCAGGGAGGGGAGAGAGAGAGAGAGAGAGGATATCGGTTTCGGTTTATTTATGGTGGGCGTGATCTTTCCTTTCAAATCACCGTGCCCATCATCACGCCACCATCAAAGCACCCACATAAGTGCCCTTGGGGTGACCGCATGTCTTTTCTGAGCTGTAAAACCTCCAAGAGAGCACTACACCGTAGCACAGTGGACCCTGGAAGCCAGGGGGTCTTCATCTCGCCAGTAGCCCAGTGCTGAAGCACTGACCAAGGCAGAGAGAAAGCGGTTCAGGTCAACAGCGGGTCAGGGGCCTGTGCCAAACACTGAAGACTGATCTGTATTGCGCAGATCTCAAGTTTCCCAGGTTCATTTTACAGTTCTTTTCCACTGTAAACATTTCCGATTTACATTTGTCCCACTCAATGTTACCACTTCACCCAGACATATGAACAACTCTCCTTTGAATGGACCCATTCGGCGTCTCGAGATGAAGACCACTTGTAATGTCAAGGTAATATCACCAACTGACCTTTAAAAGGCGTCTAGCCTACTTTCCTGTGTGCATCCACCAGGATTACTGCAGAGCCAGACACAGCATAAATGACATTGTAATAATGACTAATTGGTGCTTTCAGGTTCACAAACTGCCACCCCGTTGAAACTTTACACCTACTGAGAGCAGTTTCTGGCACCATTGACCTTTCCTTGTCTAATAATACAGTTAACAGGGAAAGCTATTCTCTGTGAAATGCTAACAGTGAGCTCAGGGAGGAAGGGGGATTTTCAGACTCTAAGAGCCTTCTGCTAACAAGTCCCAGAAGCAAAAGGCCTCGGGGGAGACATGCCTGGTCCTAAATCTTGGCTTCAGCAAGAAAAGTTCGGGAAGTTTCAATTTCTCAACTGCAAATCGCTGATATAGCCTTGTTGCTAAATAGAGCAGACAAGCAAATCTGTGACACCTTGCAATATTGATTCAGTGAAATTTGAGGGCACGGTGGCAGTCCAGTGGTCACAACTGGACTTCATAGCTGATTAAGAGCTGAAGCAGTCTCTTTAGGACATGCCTCAGGTGCATTGTTCATGCCACACACAAGGGTCTCTGAAGAGCCTGACGAGAATTGTATACATAACCAACTATCTACTGAAAAGGGGCTAGAAGCAACTCACTGCTGCATTGTGTCATAAATACCTATGACTAAGCATTATGGGCGAGCCATCTCCTCACCAGTGCACCTATCCCATCTACTGGAGTTTGAGTGTTTGTGTATGCCTATGTGCAAGTCTGCATTATGGATCAGTGTGACTTCAGCTCTGCCAGAGGTTACCTCAGTTGTAGGCACACAGACATGCAGGCATACCCAAACGCTTCACACAGTGTCAATGTTGCACTCATTACCAGGTTAAATTATTCATCAGAGCCTCCTCGGGAGTTGAACAGGTGGTGCCATCCAGGGAGTGCTCATTCTGCCATGACAATGCCCCCCCCCCATCCCCACCCCTCGCTGTCAGTGCTGTTGTTCACCACGTCCCGAGAGCACCACTCACTCGCTTTAGTGGAAGTCTGCCCGGGCACAGGAAACCAAGACACTCAGGTCTTGCTGGAGCGAGACCAGAGTGAAGGCACTGATACTATCTGGGAAATAAAGCGGCACTCGATAGGCGATATATGGAAGTGCCTCTGAAACTGAGTAAGTGAGTGGGAGGAGAAGGTAGAGAGAGGATCGTGAGAGAAAGAGGCAGAAGGAAAGAAAGCGAGAGGGGCAGAAGCCTGAGGATGATTTATCAATCTGAATAATATCTGCTGATTAAATTACCTAGCCGCAGATTCATCACCTCTCTGTCATGAGAGAGACAGGGGCAGGGTTTGAGGATTCTGAAGCTGGTGACGCAGTGAGAGGTGTTGGGGTTTATTATATAAGTTTATTATTTACCATTTCCCTTTTATTCCCTAACAGTTCCATGCCTCTTCTGTAAATTATGAGGTCAGTCAATTAGCCACTACATGCCTCTACATGCTCTGAACCAGGCGGTGATTGATTATGTGATGGAGGTGTTGGAATATGGGTGGGGGCCCTGATTTAGAACCTGTTGATGGTTCAGTCAAAGAGCAGATTAGGGATATGCATAATCTCCATGCCAAATACTATATAAAACCTAAGAACAAAAATAGCTTGAAATGCAGTTTAATACATTTATTTCCTACAGCAAGATAAATACACAAATCTTCATTCCACAGCAATTAGCTTGAAGGGGGAAGAAATCAACTAAACTAACCCTATTAAACACACTACAAGCACCTCCAGCTATTGCCTTGGGGTCCACACACTGTAAGCCTGGCATATCCCCAAGCCATGCACCAATTTGAAACCTGAGACCTTCCTCAGCTGACTCGCTGGTACTCGAGATGATTCTGCCACGGCATTAAAGACAAGAGCTTGACGGAACGTCACAGAAACGGGATTGTGGCAGGGTAAATCTGCCTGATGCGATTGCCCGCTGCCCGCTTCAACAAGCCCCGTGCCGACCATCAGCACGGCCTCCCCTAAACGATTTCCCTAAGTGCCGACGATAAACAGTGGCAGTGACAACCTTAACGGCCGTGTTCCCCCTCTCTAAGACACTTCACTTCCGCGGGACATAATTTAAGGAGACAAACTGGACCGGGCCCTCCACCGGAGGAGAGAAACAAGGGGATGAGAGATGGCGGGGAGTGAAGAATGAAGGTCATGCCGTCAGCCACGACTCCCGAGTGATTGTCTAAATGGCGCTGCCATGGTGAGCCGTGAGGGTCGTTACTGCCACCCGCTCAGCAGCTCTGGGAGATCTGATGAGGTGGCAGGGGCACCCGCCCCCACCAGCAGAGACCTGAGCAGGGCAGGGACATAGACTACGAGCTGACAATGGGTGAGAAACGAGTACAGGAAATAGATCCTGAATGTGAGGAGAATATTTCACCAGCTAGCCTGCCACTGATAAGAGAAGGGTGAGGATGAGGCTGTACAAACTAGATAACTTCAAGAAGTGGCCACTTACAAAAAAAATAAGAACAACAAAAAAAACTAAAAAAAACACCCCAACACGTGCCTACAGTACATCACTTCTCTGGTTCATGCCAGCAGAGCAGACTAACGAGTGCTTGATTCTGTGGAGGGACGTGTCAAAGAAGAGAGTTTCGTCTCAATTTCATCATGCACCTGCAGGTGAGTGAGGGTTGGTTAATGATGAACAGCCATTCATCTGCCCAGCAGCAGCTTGAGAAGGGAGACTTTCCTGCGCGTGACCCCCTGCTGAACCTCCCCGTGCTGCCCTCTCCTCTCCGGCTCAGACTCGAGGGCAGGGACGCCTCTTAAACCCCATGTTTTATTCAGGCTCTGCCCTGCAGATGACCTAAAAAAGTTTTGCATCGTCCCAAGATATTTGACAACAAAAGATAACCATGAGGTTTTTAGAAGGGAAACAGGGATCCATGGTGATCCATTAGCTCCTGTGTGTGTGTGTGTGTGTGTGTGTGTGTGTATGTGCGGTGTGTGGTGTGTGTGCACCATGGGTTTGTAGACTAGTCCAGAGAGCCAGGCAATCCCCACGTCTCTTGGGACCAGAAAGCCCAGTAATCTAAACACAGATAAAGAGACTGTACTATTAAGGGCAGGAAGGGACTATCAAATGGGGGAGCTTAAAACAACCTCGGTACTCTGCTTCATTCCACTCCGTTAAATAAAAATAACATGGTTCCATACACCGCGCTGCTCCAACCCAGTGCTAATTTATGGTCTCTGGGTGAGCTTCATAAACTGTTAGCTGGTGCATCATGGGAAAACACTACCATGCTGGGCAAGTTCCTCTGGAAAGACATACAGAGACGGAGAGCAAGAGAGCAAAACAGAAAGCTTGTTACTGTTGTACAGTGCTGGCTTTGAACTTTTGCCGTCGTGGAGCCGCTAATGCCCTGTATCTTTAGAGGGTTTGTGTTCATCTCCCTAAAAGCATTCCAGAGCAGCCAGGGCCCAGGGGAGGAGGCCCGCGCGACAGCTTACAGTGCTGAGAGGAAGGACACCCAGTGGTGCCCACACCTGTCATCCAGCCACCTGCTTCAACCACATCCCTCAGCAAGCCCCTTCACCGCTAAGGTCAGGGGAAAACTACAAGGCTGAGCCGATGGCGGGGACGATGGACAGACTTGGAAAACCGACTGTCAGAAAAGGTTAGGATGAATGAAACGAGGTCTGAACACTTGCAGTAACGATGGGACTCGAAACGTGATGCAAATAGAGTGGTTCTGCTTGAGTGAACACGGTTAGCAAGCGAAGCATGAGAACATCAGCTAAATTCACAGATTTATCTTCATCCAGATTGTTACCGAATGCGAGTTGACAAGAAAGAACAAGAACAACAACAACAAAACATATTTGGCACTTAATGAGCGGTGATACTGAGCATCATTAGCTGCTGGAGATACAAATAGAGCGGGACAGAAATCAGGGTCTTCACAGAAAATTAGGCTCTCCTACCCTCTCCCCCCTTTCACTACTCCCAGCAAATCTCCTCCTGTTACAATGAAACCAAACCCCAAAACTCTGACAGCTGTTGATCTCGCTCCCACTGGATTTAGTGTAGGGGGTGGTTTTTGAGCGGAGGAGGAGGGAGGAGGGGGACACATCCCTGCTGGGCGGAGTGGGCGACGCCCCTGCCAGTCTGAACAGCAGGCGACTAGAGACCTCACTAATGCCGGTTCCACTATATTCTCTGTGGTGAGTGGAGTGGGAGATTGAAAGTTTAATGAAATTACTGCAGTCAGGCAAAGGCCTTCAAATACATTAGAGAAAGAGAGAATTGGGGCGGGAGATCCGCCCCTCATTGTGTCATGCCCTACTTTGCACCTCTTTCAATATAGTCATTGCAAAAATGAGGATAAGAAGAAAATGCATCTCTGCCATACTTGTGAGGTGAAACACAAAGAAGCCTTGTGCTCTTGCAAATTCCAGCTCTCGCTAATTTTCTTAAAATTTTAAGGAATGGATGCTTAGTGTGTGTAGTGTAGTGTAAACTGCATTGAGTAGACAAGCACAGTCCCGCACTGGACTCGAACCTGCAACATCGGGCATGGAAAGTGGGCGTGCTAGCAAGGAATCTAAAACCCATGGGTGCTAGCATCTAGCACGTCTCTGAAGGTGTCTGGGAGGGAGGTTTACTCACTGAACAGCACTGCTCCTGCTGCTTACACTCACCACCCTCCCCCCAAAACCTCACTGAAAAAACAGGAGTCTCCTGTGGTCTCTAAGTTTATTGTGTTGAATTCAAGAAATCTTGTGACTTAAATACAGTATTTGGAGGCAAACTCCTTTCAGTGTGCCTTGTGGCCTAACTTGATTGATTATATGCAAGTAGTCAAACATTGGTTGCTACTAAATGCTGCTTGCTGAGCTATTGGTTACGATTCGTAGGCTGGTACTTACATGACTTAGTCTATTGTTGGTTATTATACGTGAGGTGCCCACGTTGGGGTACAGGGTGGAGAGTTCATGGATGTTTTCCAGATCCTGCATCATGGGCTCTCTACTGGTGATACATGTGATCTTGGTAAGAACAATAGGTATCTGTATCGAGACTGCGTCAGGGTGCATGTCACAACAAAGTTGAAATAATGTTCTCTCTTCCTTGACACTTCCCAGCCCGCACCCGCCTTAGGTGTCAGAGTCTCTTTGTCTGTGCTCTTATGATATAAATGAATGTTAACTGTTATCTGTCGCCAACACGTCTGTAAACCTCACTCCCCAACACCTTAACTCACTGCACAGTAATGTACCTGCTGGCTATTCGTGTATGTATGTGCATGCGTATATCAGAGAGAGAGAAAATGAGAGAGAACTTCCATAAAAAGGGCACACTACTTGCTATTCAAAAAAGAAAAAGAAACCTATTTGCCCTTCACACAAAAAGATGACTCCCATATCGCTTATCGAAGCACCCTTCATATCACTGAGAAAAATAAAACCTAAAGAAGGTGGGAAAACAAGGTGGTAAAAGATGTGTTTCAAAGGAATATGATGCCACCTTTCCGTCTCTCTTTCTCTCGCTCGCTCGCTCACCCTCCCTCCCTCCATCCCTCATTCCCCAAACTTCAGCTCTCATCGGTGGTGCAGATACCTGGGCCTTGTCCTTTCCGCTCAGCATCTGGGTCCTGCTATCACTGTTCACCCTTAGGTCCGGTGAAGCGTGTCTGTGTGTGTGTGTCTGTGTGTGTGTGTGTCTGTGTGAGTGTGAGTGTGAGTGTGAGTGTGAGTGTGAGTGTGAGTGTGAGTGTGAGTGTGTGTGTGTGTGTGTGTGTGTGTGTGTGTGTGTGTGTGTGCACACCACCCCTGGGAGAGCAGGTGGGTCTGGACAGACATGCTTGGGAGCCCTAGACGAGGATGACAGCAGACAACTCTGAGCAGACACTGGACTCGGTGTGGAGACTGCAAAATAGCTCTCTTGGGAGTCTCTTCCTCCTCTCTACCGGTCTCTCTCTTCTGTCTCTCGGCATTGCCAAACTGCTGCCACTCAAGGCCTGGAACGCAGAGGACTGGGAAAGACAGCAGCAGCAGCAGCAGGAGCACCCTGTCCTTCCTCGAGTTCAGCCGGGGTGACTGGCCTCCGACAGGCTTTCAATGATTCAGGAGCTGCTACCCGGGCTCTTTAAGCACATAGCTGTTGCATCGATATGACACTGCTCATCTCCCCTGCCACTTGGGGCCGACAACAAGCCACAAGAGTAAGTGGAGCCGACAAAGGGACTACAAAAAAAAATTATGTTTTAAAGTTCAAGGACAAACCTCTTTGATTTTTGACTTTGTTGCTTTAAATCGAATGATAAAGTACCCTACAGTCCATGTAAGGGGCAGAGGGCCTTCATTATTTTATTTTTAACCGAGACTTTTTTTCAACCAAGGAAGATGAGAAATCTGTGTGTGCCTACAGATTGGAAAGGTTACAACACAGTCGTGCATGTCCAACTCAGAGAGCGATTATCTGAATTATGCAGGCGAAAGGTCATAGGGGGGGTGAGTCGCACATTAAAAAAAGGGCTTCTGTGATAGTCCAAGGAAAGCAGAATCTTGGACAGGAAGCTGTAGTGAATGTCTTGCACACATACACATGGCTATGATCTAGGCTACATAGCAGAGAGTCACCAGGAGTGTGACAAACAAGATCCTGAAAGCCGTGGCCACTGTCGCACAGAAATGCACCACTTTACGAGCTGGCCGCCTGTGGCTGAGACACAGTGCATACAAAATGACTTACTGGCTTACTGAAAGGTTGATGTCGCCATGTTTAGTACGTTCCTGAAAATGCCATTGCAATTCGACAATCCGTCGACGATTCGACGATATTTTTACCATCACAACAATGATACAAATGTTGCCAAGCAACTACAGCTAGTCATGGGATGGCAAAGATAGGCAAAGGCATAGACAAAGATGATAGTGATCCTGTTTCTATGGTAGAGCCACCAAGGTTCATTGTTGCACCTTCTGCTCTTTTAAGCTTTGAAAGCTGCCGAAAAGATGGATGACCTTAAGAAAATGCAAGACAGCAGAACCGCATGAGTGCGAATTTGTTGTATGAGCAGTGAGTGAGTGTGTGAGTGTGTGTGTGTGTGTGTGTGTGTGAACACATGTGAGCGAGAGAGAGAGATGGAGTGCAATCCATGTCCCAGTGGTGGTTCCCACCGCAGCATTAGGCCTGCGAACAGATTGTGTGTGCATGCATGCAAGTGCTGCATTGGAGGCCTGCTGCTGAGTCAGGAGACCAAGGGGCCTCTCACAGGAGTCTCAAAACGCTGACCACACACTGGCCTAATTCTAGACAGGTGTGTGTGTGTGCATGTGTGTGAGAGAGAGAGAGAGAGAGAAGACCAAGACCGAAATAGTGAGCGCAAAAACAAGCTGTTGATTTTAGACAATATGAATTACAATTTGGCAGTTGATAATAGTCTTACTACAACTGCATCCACATATTTGAGCCTAATAAGAAGTGATCACTTATTTCCAACACAATAAATAAACCATCACATAAAGGATATGCAAAATATCGACTGTGAAGGAGCAGGAAAAACGGCGTAAAAGCTATTATAAGAATAAGAGGGGAATATTACTCATCCTGAGAGCAGATACTCGACACTTTTTCTTGCTAAAGCAGAAGATGATCTAATTTTCATGCAAGGTACGTGAGATCTTCTGATTTGAGAGATCATTATAAAACGATTTGGACCAGTAATAAACTTCACCCCTGACGGAAAAAGACTCTACCTTCTTACAAGCAAGGCCACTTCTCATGTCTCTCACAGCCTGAATTTTGTTTGTTTTGGAAACCTCAGAAAAGCATCCATCTCATGAGTGCGTTACCTTTCCTAAAACAGCACCGGTCCAAAAGCCTAGAGGGAAATGCTAGAGTGCACAATACTGTACTCTTCTGGTGTAAGTTTTGGCACTAAACTGCTGAATGAGCAAACCAGGCTGGCTTCCCTCCAAAAATCTGTCTACAACTTTGCAGCGTTTTGTTTTAATCTGTACTGCCCATTTCGTGTCCACCTAAGAATGTGTTAGATTAGCTTAGATGATTTAAATCCAACTCACATCTACACGTATTATCTCACTACACCCAAACATGTATTGTAACATAGATCTGCCTAGACTACGGCCAAGTTAACTTATCATGTGAAGCAAATTCAGGCTAATACCCAAATTGTGAGATTAGGGTTAACATTAAACCTGACAAGACGAGAATCTCCCAGTGTCACTTACTGTCGGAGTCCAGGGGCTTGTACGCAGCATTAATACTTCCCCTTGTGGTCCAAAAAGTTCAGCCACATCTAGACTCCTGGCTGTTCCCTGATGAGGTTCTTTTTAATTACGAGACAAAGCCAAACGTTACCACATTAATCTTCTCTCCCCATACTACAAGAGCTTTTTGTGAGGACAGATTTCACTCATCCAGTCATTTTCTCCCTCACCCTCAAAGCCTTGCCTGTGGTCTGTCGCTAATAGAAGCCAGTGTGATTAGAAAAGCAGCGGCTCAGTGGTAGGCGGCCTTTTAACAGTCAAATTAAAACAACAAAAGACAGAGAGGGGTGGCATATGCAGAGATAATAAAAGAACACGAAATATTAATTACAAGAAGTCATTTTCTTTTACCTCTTCACTTCACAGTCGAGGGGTTTAATTCAGTGCACCAAATATGGTAGATGAGGTGTTAAGAACACAGGCTAGTGCATGATTCTGGAGTCACAGTCTATTCCTTATTTATTATCGGACACACACTGGTCAGACAAACATTTAGTCTTTCACTTTTCTTCTCAGCAGAATCAGTAGGCTTACATGACAAGCATATTGTCTGAATTGTTCTAGAGTTGAATGCCAAAATACAACTTTGCCTACTTACCAATCCTTTGACTGGCATTGTGCGTATTACAAGCCGTAAAATCTTAACCAGTCTAAGCACTTTCACAGACTCCATTCAACTAATGAAAGCCCAAAAGAATTATGGGGCTGCCATATGGCAGAGATGACATCTTTATGCGTGGGTAAAATGATAAAAGACCAATTGGGCATTATTAAAACCGTGGATTTAACAGTACCCTAGCAACAGGAGAGGAAAAGACCAGCTGAGGTTTAGCAAAATTTTGAGAAATAAAGAGGACCCGTCTTCACCATAGGGGGGACATAACCCCCATCTGAACATGTGAAATGAGCGCATGAGAGCCTGGCGAGCGGGGAGCGATAAACGAGGGCCAGAGACAGGCTGCATTTATGATCATCATGGATTACAGCGGGGGTGAGGGCCTGCCAGCGAGCTGGCCATGAGTCTCGCTTGAGTGACGCGGGATTGAGAGATCACCGGAGGATGAAGGGGAGAAAAGAAAAAGAGAGGGAGAGAGAGAGAGAGAGAGACAGAACGAGTATGAGTGCGTGAGCGTGAGAGACAGAGAGAGAGATGGAGAGAGAAAGAGAGAGAGAAGGAAAGATAGAGGTTGTCAATGCTGGAAATCGAGACATGTGGCTTCAGTGGGCAGTCGCCTCCCCTGCAGACTCCTCGGGGACCAATTAGAGGCCTGGCATTTAAGACTCCCCTGGAATTGCCTTGCAGGCCGCCTCCCCCATTTGTTTACCGAGGCACTTCCATCAGCCACTGCAGCAGCAGCAGACGGTTGGCTGCAGTGGACCGGGGGGATGAAAACACAAAAACAGGCCATAAAAATGTAATTTGTGGAGAGTTTAAAGCCTCCCTGACTGATTCCTTCTTGATTGTGTTGGATGCAGCTTGATGGAATCACTTGCTTTAACAACCCCAAATCATTGGCTGCCACGTCCCAGAGGGGCTTCTGTTTCTTTGAAGTGTCTTAACAGCTCTAACGTGTCACAGCAAGTCTTGGACTTAAGCAAAATTGCAACGTCTAACGGCGCAACAAAGCAAATCTAACACATCAACTGGCCTATATTTTAAGATTACAAAAACATGCTTTGTACGTTTGTAAATATGCTCCAAAATGTGTTTCTCCACTGGAGACTTTTTGGACCATGTTTTCTGAATTTATCTTCTTTGAGTATCTGTGGAAAAATTATGCCAGGTCACTACACTTAATCTGCTGTGTGAAGCAGTGTGGTATGGGATGGGATGGGGGAGGGGGGGGGCAGTAAAAGAGGACGGTGCATCCTGCATCACGACTGGGGCTGTTTGAAGTCAATGACAACGGTGCAGACAGATCTGGTAAGGACATTCCTTTCAGTGTGAAGTGTTCTCCTCTCTAAGTGAACTTTTTGGAGGTGTCACAGAGGCAAAGGGAAGCAGGTAGACACACACAAACTTTTCAGAGTCTCTAGTCTGAAGTCTGCCGTCTCTGAAGCCTTCAACACACACCTGTGAAAATATTCCCAAATGTGAGTTTAAAGACGGGGAGAAAAAAAAACAAGTGTCGGATCAGGAAAAGGAGCAAAAGCTTCATACAGCTGATGGAAAAAGAGAAAAAAAGAAAAACACCTCAGAGAATCCAAAACTTGTGAAATAAGCAATACAGCCCTTTATACCAAGGCGGTGCAGAATTTAAATGCTTCACAGAGCCCCTTGGTTCAGCTCACAGCACGTCAGGCTGGTGCATTATTGATGGATGGACCCCACTCGATGGTTCTTAGGTTACTAGCCATTCTGGATTTTTCCCTTTCATACACTGCCAGCCATACCCTCAACACCTTCCCAAAAATTGTGTACACACACACACAAACACACACACACTCTATGGCCACAAGCCAGTGCTTCTGCACTGGACATGTGGGCCTCCATCAGAACATCATTTTCCGGCACGTTCCACCACAGGGGTTCTGGTCCATGCCATCAGGCACTAGTTGTAGAAGGTTGCTGAGGACATCCAACTGACGATTCTATTAAGACTCTTATCAGCAAGGTTATTCAGAGTACTTTTTTGCTTGCAAAACAGACTTCATGAAACCAACACACCACATGCTGATCAGCAGAAAGATTTTTGAACTAAGCAGAAGATTTAAATGTTGTGTTATGGCACAACTCCTTCAAGCTAAAAAAAAAAAGTACTGCTTGCTATTCTGAACCCAAAATATTTAGGCAATTGTTAGGCACATTATTTTACTGTATGATTTAGGCTACTTGCACGTTTAGACTCATATTTAAGACGGAATTCAGGCTGATCCACTGTAAACTTGAAACCATAATGTCTTAAGCTTTGCACCTGCATGGACAGAGTTACAAGCAATTTACTTTTTTGACGTAAAACACAATACCCTGGTGAAAGCAACAGAAAGGTGTGATATTGGGGTGAAAATTATTCCTGCTCACCACAAAAAAGTAACGATCCCTGAAGCTCTTGGATAGCTGGGTAGGAACATGCAAGGACGTGCTCAAGGTTGGGGAGTTGGAACAAGGCCATGGTGTGCATTACTTTGAAACATCTGGGAGAAAAAAAAGGAGCATCTGAGGCTAGTCCACAGGAGGCACAGATAAGCTGCCAGCCAGACAAAAAAGTATCCCTATAGAATTCATTATAGGGTGATACCACAGATTTAGGGATGCAAATCTCTTACTGACTGGGCAGGGCTCAACAATGCTTCCACATCAGAAAAGAAACACTGAAATCCACTTGCTGGTATTGACTTTAGCTCCTTGGATATGCAGAAAGAAAAAGAAAAGCTTCCATTTAACATGCAACAATGGCTTAAGAATGTAGGTCGTTTGTTTCAACAAATGCACCATATGCTTTATAACTAGTTAGTATGCCACAGTTGACATACACATTAAAGATTCTTACAAAGTAAACTGTCATCTTGTGGATGGATGGATTGGATGGATTCATCTGCAATAATGATATATTACACCGTAGTTGGCTGCCGTCCCTGGCCAACCTACTCATTCCATTCAGAATTGCCCATAGTGCCAACGTAGACCTTCTGTGTGTCTGACATTGTTTTGCTTGCCTTGCAGTTATGTACTGACAGCTCAGTGGACGGCTCTTCCATCAGCTGGAAGCCTGTGCTAACCTCTGCCCTCCGATATTGACGTCTGGGAGCCCAGTACCGAGGAACATTTACAAGCATGCCGGTGACTGACAGCTGGAAGTTTGGGAGATTGTAAGGGTGTTGGTTTTTTTTGGGCAAAGTCTTGGAACTGAAAGCCCGCGTCATTCAAGTGATGGAGAGAACAACTCACCCTTGCTTTGCTTATTGACTACAGGAGGCCAGCCTGTCGATATATACAGGAAAAACCACAGATGGCTACATCGTGCTCAATCAATTAAGTCTGTGGCTTCTCTGCAGCTGATTGTGCATTCCACCTGAGACGTGCTCCAGAATGGCGCCCTGTGCTAGAGTCGATCCCATTTGATGCAGTGCCCTGAAGTAATCCCACGGAAGGAGAGGAGAGAAAGAAAGAAGGAGGGAGGCGGCCGCGTCGGTGGTGGTGGAGGAGGAGAAGGCGGCAGCGTAAAAGGAGCCTGGGTAAATAACAACCACATATGTGTAGCACATAATCCATTAGCCCAGGCACCACACTGACACCATTTCACAGAAAATGTCACAGAAAAAATGTCTTGCTCAGTAAAGTTGCATAAAAGAGAAAAACGGCACCCAATAAAGATGACAAACGAGAGGATGGTAAGGCTCGCTGCAGTCGACCTCACAGGAGGGCTGCCTGGACCACCACAAAAATGGGTGAGATGGAGGGAGACCGATGGAGAGAGGAAAATAATCAGTAAAACTAAGAGCACAAGGAGAAACAAAATTTCAAAATGCCTGGTAGACCTTCAGGCAGGCATTCTTCAGATTTTGATTGCCCAAAATAAATTGGTCTAGAACAAATAAAAAAAAATTGAAATACATTTTTATATGTAGAAAGGTAGAAATATTCATTCATTCAATTTATTTAACAAGCACAGGCTGCAACAATCATATAGATCATCTGCATCTTCCTAAAAGTTTGAGAAGTCTCCCTGACCAAAACAAAATTATTTTGTTACTCTCTGTAAATATATCACTGTTAAAAAAAAGGAAATTTAAAAGGACAGTAATCAGCAAAAGTCTTAAAGACATCCACACTTACGTTATAGGCTAGTACTGTTAGAGTATCTGTTCCATTGAGTCCTCTTTGCAACATTGCTGTAGTAGCCTACAGGCACTGCGCATAAATCTAAAAATAAATTCACAAAAATCAATTGTATATCTGTCAATGCAAAACAGATTGAGAGATCTAATGGTATGGGATCAGTCGATGTCATACTCTGACTCTGAGCTCTCAATTGAAAATCACAGAGGCTGACAGGAAGCAGATGTTGAAGCTGTGCCCTCAACATCGAGTGGCATTCTCCCTTGCCTTCCGTGTGTCTGCCTCTACCATGCTCGTCATCTCCCTCCGAAAGCGTAAATCATATTTTGATTTTCATACACACACGTCAGTGCTTTTGCAGGCTTTCACATTTTCCTTCCTTGCGCATATGTGAACTCACTCAGTGCACGTTCAAAGCAGTCCCTGGGCTGTGGCGACATGTTTGTGCAAGAACAAATGGATAAAGGTGTGATTCAACTTTAATTAGACCCAAATTCATTTGTGGTGAGAATGCTATGTTATGAGGTTGTCCTTCATGTGCACAAAACAGCATTGGTCTCCTTCACTTCTGGAGCAGCATTTTGCATGGAATTCTGGTGTGACAGAGGATTCTGGCATCAAACACAACCCGCCTAATACCTTTCCAATTAATCCGTACACTTCCTAGAAGACACACAATCATGGTCAACAACTTGCTATTTGGAGGAAAATCTGTGACGAAGAAGTCAAAAGACCAGAGAAGGCGAATAAAAGAGGGAACTTTGTTTCACTTAAGGGATCATATCTGATAGCCCGTTGGACAGGGTGTTGTTACATTTTGGTAGCCTGACATGAAAAATGTATTGTCTCAGGACTAGGGCTGAACGATTAATTGCATTTGCGATTTAATCGCGATATGATAGAACGCGATTTTCTAACCGCAACGTTCGCGATAAAAAAACGTGGTCTAAAAAAACTCAGGACATCGGGCTAGAAATTTTGCGAGCCCTGCCTGTCTGGTTCCTCAATTCCCCTACAAAATAAAAGCAAAAACAAAAACAAAAAAGGGGAACGAGACTAATCAGCCAAGTGGTTGCGTACGCTGTTAATTTGTGTTGCCCCGCTAAGTGCAGCGCTCAGTCAGTCAGCCCCCAGCCATAGATCAAGATCCTAACCCTCGATAGGCTGTTAGCCGTTAACGCACACCACGACACATCCACTCTAACATCCTCTGGCCAGGCCTCCTGTGAAACGTGGCACACGCCCAGGACGTCAGTCCTCTCCATTCAGGGGCCTTCAGGCAGGGTTGGGTACAGCGCTTTAATTGGTCCATCGATTTCTCGCCACAAGGTGAGCCTTCTGGCACTGGAATGAAGGCTGTGTATCATCAGAAGTGGACAACAGATGCCTGATAAGACTATTAAATCTTTCACCCAGATGAAGGACGTGGCATTAACCACAGGTGCCAAGCGATATCTCATCGTAGTCATCAACACGTCCTCTTAGGCCATTATCATTAAAGCTGAAAACAGGACATTAGACGAGGGAAGGGGAAGGAAAGGTGAGGTCTCTCATTATTCTTGCATTCTCCTTTGGATGAATTGTCAGCTGTATAAGATGCAAGGTGCAAGAAAATCTAAACTTTTAACCATAAAATACTGAACATGACAACAGCTGGATTAAGCTTCAGCCCAGAGCCCAACTGCTGAATGAGAAACCAAGAGAAAGAGAGAGAGAGTGTCGTGAGTCATTTAATAGGCTATATTAAGTGACCGATTCTTTGAAACTTCCCAAGTGAGAAAAACACAAGTTCCAGATCCAGTTCTTTTGTGGTTAGACTCATCCTCACAAGACTTTGCCGTTATAAAAAAAAGGACAGTGCTTCCCATGCTACAAATAGTATACTTCAATTGTTCAAGCATATTGATTAAACAAGAGAGCCAAAAAAGATGACACCATTACTGTAATGGCCCTACACCTTGCCAAAATGATATATCACAGGTTAGACCATAGAGAGTATAAGACATCCTTTTGAAGAAATGTCTTCAGAGGAAACCTACAAAGCAAATGAACATTCCTGACAAAGACACAAGGATTTATGAATGGTGTGAGATTGACAAAAGCAAATAGGGGTACTAAATATTTCTACCATATACCTTTTCTTTTGAATACCAACACACAATTGCTAGTAAAATATGATGACACTTGGCCTACACCTTGTTAAACTTATCTTTTTATGTCTGACCGTGTTGAATCTAATAATTCACCAGAAACCAAACAAAACAAAGGTAAGTTAAGAATCCAAAACTACGTAATGTAGGGCCAAATCTTGCCATTACATTACAAGTCAGTGGACTCTTTGCTAGCTTTCGCCCACCAGTACATGTACAGCTTCTGTCTCACGTCACCACACATCACCATACCCATATGCAATGAAGACAAATTGTATTGACTATATTCCTTTAGCCACACAAAGCATTTCATAAAAGGATACTGTGATGAAAGCACAAGAAGTCATCACTAACCACACACTGTCGCATATCTTGGTTTTGAAGTTTGAGCCACAATATTCCTATAAATAACAAAATACTCCAGGCAAAGTCAGGAGCTTTCAAATAAAAACAAGGCGTCTGTTCTCCTGCAAGAATTACCATATGGGAATTGCAGCATTAACATGAATCTTTAAATGCCCAGCCTTGCCAGCTGTGATTATTATAATAACCTTACAGAGTCAAATTCAACCCCAGTTACACCCACTTTACAACGCTGAAGCAAGTGTTTCCTCCATGAATTATGGATGAGCAAAGAACTTCCAGCCAGCCATGACCTGGGTCTATTTTTCTGGAAATTGCAATTTCATGTGCCAGAGGTTAAACTGCTATCCAGTGTGGTACATTATAAATGAACTTTGTGATTTAAGACTGATTCTTGGTGGATGGGAGAAAGCCCACTTTTGTCTCCCTTGGCTTCTGAACCAAAGAAGAATCATTTCTTTTCTGCACTTTTCTATTACGCCTCTGGCTACTTAGAATGCCCCCACAGTCTCACAGACAGAAATTTGTGGCACAGCAGTTTTTTCCCTCGTTATTCCCTAAATGTAGGTCTTTGGATTGGGGATCCCCCACTTGACGCCATGGTCTTATTATGGTCTTTCTGTGCCAATCGGAAGTCTTCCATGGTTCTTTTGAAAACAAAATGTCACCAGAGAGACATCATAATCAACAAATTGTGCAATAGAAAACCATATGAACAGGTTGATGCTGAGCCTAGCCAACTAGGTGGACAGTGAAAGCACTGGCAGTTGAGGAGAGAGAGAAAAAAAATTAAAACAGACTACTTTTGCATAGAGTTGCAAACCTTACTTTTAACAGTGTCTAGTCTACTTCACTTCTCCTGACCTCATCAACCCAGTATGTGTTCTTGTATCATGTTTCACAGTAAAATGCTGCCTGATATATCCTCTCAAACTTCCCTGAGGACATTGAAAGGGAAAAAAGGATTTTATCAAAGGTTTCACATCATGATAGACTTACAGCCAATCCGTTCTGTTCCAGAGGAGTAGGCTGGGCAGGTACTTTCAAAGCCAAATAGAGAAGAAGAAAAAAAAAAGAAAAAAAACATGTCGTCTGAATGTGGAATAAATAAGCTATTTCATTATTAAAGAAGTAAACACTCACAACATGACCGAAAATAACTAGTATTCCTAGTGCCTTGGTCAAGACCATTTTGGTGGCAGTTCCTTAAAATAAAGCAAACTGTTCCCGACTTACTCACCCTGTGTCTGTTGGTGGCCTGGTCATGACTAATTCATTAGCTGTCCAAAAATACATCAGTGGAATAAGGCCTCGCTAATGACCTTTAGCGGCCTTGCGTTTCTGAGGCAGGAGATAAAAATGTGCAGCGAGGCATTGGGGAGAGGATAAACAGACTCATATAAGTGAAGAGAATTTCACAATGGGAGCCCTATTACTCCCCCAACAGTGATAAATGCATCAGAAACGGGAAAAGAGTCATTTTTGGTAAGTGCCATCTCAGGGTAGAGCCGAAAGCTGCTCAATTCACTTTATTTTCTTTCGGGGGCCTCATTCAATTTTTTTTTTCCCCTTCTCTCCATTTTGGTTGTTTTTGAGATGTTCCGTCACACTACTGTTTGTGTGACACGTCAATGATGCCTTGCTAACGATGTGATAAAATGCATCACCGTGGAAAATAACTCTGGGCAAATATAGATCCTTCCGGAAAATCTGAGAATCTTATTGAAGAGTAAAGAACAAAGTAATCAGTGTTCACCAAATCGACTTGGCTAACCTCTTGGACACTGTGAAAAACGAACTTCCTCAATTCGTCTGGTCAACATCACTGAGGATGTGGGTATTAGTGACCTTGGTCAGCAGTAACCCATATTTTATGGACTTGAAAAAGAAAAATCACCTTTAATTGACCTTTGTGAAAATGTGCTATTTATGTTTCAATGTCCTGGATGAAAAAGAAACTTTGATGATTCATCTAAATGGAAGGGCAGAAGTTTCTGGACCTGAGAGCCCCAGGGGAATGTCGTAAGAAGCCAGAATGCAGACTTCAAAGGCTGACAATGCATGAACAAAAGCCTCTGTTGTGTTGAAAGTGTGTGTGTATGTGGCGGCGGTGGTGTGTTTGTGTGTGGCAAGAGGTAAGGAGGATCAAAGCGGAAGCATTTCTCAAAGATGAAAGGAGTCCATCTGCTCGGTGGGACTAACATTTCCTCTGACCAAAATCATCATACTTCAGAGCATCATAATTAAGCCACTTCAGGTCTGCCTGTCTGTTAAGGTGAACCGGAGAAAAAAAACAGCCATATACGTGCCCAAAATTGCTGAAATTAGTCAAGGCTTTGCTCTAAATGAAGGAGTAATAGCAAGTTTCTCAGCGAGGTTTGGTATAGCAGTCAGGGGTAGGGGGTTTAAAAGGCAGAGGGAAAGGGAAAGCGCTTCAGAGATACCGCAGGCATACATCCCCAGGTAGAGTCACCTTTGAGTGAATGCAGACTACTCTGATTCTCTGCAGATTTAACAAATCCTGCCAGCCATGCAGATTTGCCACCAGCTCTCGCTCACAGTCCCTGTTCTATGCTCCTTCCCCTCCCCAACTCTCTCATCCTCCGTCTCGCTCCCAGTCAAGTTCTCTTCTGCCTCGTGTAATGCACAGTAAGAAAACAGTGGGTTCTAGCAAAGGATATCGACCTACAGGGACCATACACACATCCAGTCCCCGCTAAATGAAAAGGGTAAAAAAAAATCATCCCAAAGAAAACAGCAGCCTAGTAGACCCAATCACAAAAAAAACCAATGCTGCAGCGGCTTGCCCCCAAGAGATGGCATAGCAGAGCACGGATATCTGAGGGCAGCATCTCTATAAGAAACACAATAAAAATCGGAGAAGGAACCTAAGGAAGGAATAAATATTTGTGCTGGTTTCCTGGTCGACAAGATTGGGCCTCCGAAGAGGCCTCACATCAACTCAAAAGCTGACTTTACGTGAGGAGATGGAATCTCGAGCGCTCTCCTGCTGGTGCAGTCCTCCTCTTGCAGGCCTCCAAGCCCCTGGGGTCTTTCAGAAGGAAACCAAAGCAGGAAACAGCTTCCATTGTAAGGGATGAATCCTCTTTGATCAGCATTTCCCCCAAAGATTTGCCAGTGAATTATTCATCCAGTGCATACACAGAAGAAAAAAAAAGAAGAAGAGAGAAAAAAGTATCTGCGCTAAATCCTGATTTTTTTTCTTCTTTCATTTAATCTCCGCAGCAATGCACTTCGCCATGAATCACTTACTCAGCTTGATGCTTAAAATGTTACTTCTGAGGGAAGAAGAGGAAAGAAGAGGAAAGAAGAGAAAAGGAGGCACTGTTTAAGCAAGCTGAGGATACACAATAAACGAGATGAACAGCAGCAACCCACTTGGCTTGGGCTTGGGCTCATGCTTGCCGCCATGAATAATTCAAAATGAAAAGTGTACCGCATTACCAACATACAAAGTTGACTCGCTATGAGGAAGCAGAAGTGGAAAAGGGAGGGATCTCAGGGATTGCACAGCTTTTACCTTCCGACACTCACAAAACGTTTGAGGCCAAGCCTTTAAAAAAAAAAAAGAAGTGGAACTCTGAAAGTGGGTGATGATTAAAACCTCCATTCAAATAGCATTCATCAGATCATATCGCCTTTGCCTGTCGAGATCAATGCACAGACAAAAGGCTGACTCTAATTAACAGCGCTGTTTGTTGCCGAAGTAACACTGGGATGCTCAGATATCACATCGAGAGTGTTTATGTGGGAGGAGTGAGTGCCCTGTCACATATATCCTCGCTTGTTATCTGAAAGGGTCGTTGGTGCGACACCTCAGCCCTGACACTAAATTCCAGATAAAAACGCGCGAGCACACGCATTCATTGTACAGACAGTAGAGGGCAGAGGAAGCGATGGAGGGGTCAGAACAGCACTGTCTGGGCCTCGTACATCACAGTCAAGCTGTCAACCAGGGTGATGTGATGCACTCTGGCTTCCTACCAGCCCCAGACGCCCAGAAGAGTCTCTGGGCAGGCCAGTCGAGAGAGAGAGGACCTAGGGCCAGCTAGAGGGAGAGACTTGAGAGAGAGAGAGAAAACAAGAGTTAGGAGAGTCAGGGTGAGGGCAAGAGTACGAGCCAGAGAAAGCAGTTAAGTTTCTCTTTTTAGTCAAATGTTGACAGATTTGATTTGCATTTTGAATACGAAGTTTTTCTTCAGAACTGCTACCAAAATCCTACTTATGCCAATCTCCAAAGTTGTTGAAATGCCCTCTAGATTGGAATTTGCAGGCTTCGTTGTCTCTAATGCATTGTTTGAACATTCTTTCTAGGAGACAACAAACATTGAGCTCCATTTTGTACGTTTTTCTTCAGGACACAGCATGGCCGACCCAGAATAGACACATGACGATTCCCCACGGTCACATCTGCCCCAGTCAACAGCTATCTCCTGCAGCACCGACCGGCAAAAACTCAAGAGCCGCCTGTCAAGCCCCACAAAGTGACAGGTGCCAGGAGTGATTCTACTGTGGCTAAAATAAGTCTGGAGTGCTGCACCTAAAATATACAGACACTAAAAACTCAAGAAGCCAGCAACACTGGCAGAGCACAATTGACTTGAACGGACAAAAGGGAGAAAACAGAATTGGCAGTGATTGTGAAAAGGTGTGCAAAAGTGAAATATAGCATGAAAGTCACAGTAACAGACACAGCACTACATAAATGATTCATAAAGAACAGAGGGACTGGTATCAAAGCACCCCTGCAGTACGTAGCCTACTACAATCACTGCTCCTTCATCCACTATCACTAGTCAACCTGTTGGTTGCAGCAAGGAAATGAGAACAAAAATGACAAACTACTATCAGCACAAATAGACCTCTCCATTATTGGAAAATTATGGGGAAAAAAGACAGGCATATCAGTGAATGTACTCAACCTGAAATATGCAGGTTCAAATCAATATAACAGCGCCTTTTATCGACCCATGTGTTGTTCATGAGCACAGCTGAAATCATTTTTCTTTGGTGCATGGAAATTCATATTCACTGCATGTGCCAGTCACTGCTGTTTCCGCCTCTCCATCTTGCATTACAGCCAGTAATAGAGGGAGAAGAACCATTAGGCCTACCAGTATCCTACTGGCAGCAACAAGGCACTGTCCACTTATGTTGCTGGGGGCATCACCTTGGCAAAACATCTGGGTGAAAACCCTTCATGAGAACTAAATGGAACGCCCACTGTCCAACTGGCTGCTTACAAGGTATGACTCCGTAAGCCACTGCGGTACATTTAAAAAGAATGGGAGGAAGGCAGGAAGGCAGAACACTGTATGTAAACCCCTCTACCACCAACCAGTCTGACCCCAAGCCCCGACTCCACTGGTGAGTCGTGGAGAGCCCCACAGAGGCCGGTCCCTCAGCTCCTCAGAGGCAACACCTGACTGACTCACATCATTTGGTGAATGGTGAATGGAGGCTGATGGAGACTGTCGGAGAGAAAAGACGAGAGCATGGAGAGCAAAACAGCTAGTCATCAAAGAGGTAGAAAGACTGCCAGCGAGATCTCTGGGCTCACCTGAGCCATTCACAGCCCACTGAAAATGAATAAAAAGAGAAAGTCAAAGCAAATCCACAAGGGTGCCCAGAGGAAATAGAGACGGGTCAAAGGCTGTAATTGTATCCGAGGATTAGCCAGAGAAGTCTCAATCTCAGTTTAACACTCAGACCTGCAACAATTTCAATCAGAGGCTCTGTCCGGACGATCACACAGATGACACGCACACACGTGCACGTGCACACGCACACAAGCATACCAGAAGTTCAGTGACTGAATTTAAAAGGCACAGTACAAGTTGTCTTGCCATTGTTCTACTCTCAGAGCTCCAGGCTGGAAGCTAACTGCTAATTATGGGCTTCATTCCAGTATGAGCCTCAGCATGTTCCCTTTTGGAACCGACCTCTACCCTGCTGGGAACAAACCACAGATTTGAGAGACAAGAGCACAAGGGTATTAATTACAGTCAAGCACTGCATTTGTGTTAATAATTCCATTAACCTACTTTCGACTCCAATGTCAAGTCAATCAACGTGTGTGTGGTCAAGATGCATGTTTGATTCATTTTAAAAACCTACTTACCTTTGCCTTTCTATGGCATAGCATTTAGAACCAGTAATTCGTCTAAACAGTTTGATAGGGAAGTTAGGGAAGGTTTAGGAAATGATTTCCATTCCAAAAAACCTATTCACCTGAATCCAAGTCTAATGTCATATAAAGAAACATATTTGGGGACCTAATACCAAGGGAATTTTAAAAGTTTCACATATCTTCTAAAAGGCAAGATGATAGTAGTTGTATGTAAAAAGCAGACAAACCAAACCAAAGCTATTTCTTCCATTTATAGTAGTGAACAAAAAAAACCTCCAAAACCATGAGTGCGTTCAACTAATCGACTCTTCACGGTGAACTCTTAAGAGCCCATCGTAGAACGTAGAACACATCCCTCACTGCTGCTTTCCTGCAAAATCTTCATTATGTCTTACAAGAAACCCTCTGCCATTAGGGAGAGAGGAAATGTAATATAATGAGATTTATTAGGACAGACGGCAGTCATGCTAACAGAAGAACAAAGAACTACCTGTTGCCCAAATACCATGAGCCATGGCCTATATTTACACGGGACACTCATAAATCAGCCCAACACACAGGCCTTTCTATCTCTGTCTACTTAGACTAATTGTGTTTGCCAGCATGCTAGCACTGCATCTCATTTAGACAAAGAGGGGGGGGGGGGGGGGGGGGGGAATGAGAGAAGTGAAATGCATATTTGTGCCTGATACATCAGCGGACATTCTTATCTCGTCAATCTGCCATACTGCCCACTTATCATGGGCATCAGTTTGTGAGATCGATAACACCACAGTGGGCAATGTTGCGGTGGGCACACGCACTGTTCACCACCAAAGAACAGCTCATTTTCCCTCCCACTGTGTCATCGACTCAGGGTCTGCCCTTGGCTCCAGGGAACCGAAATGCACATTCCTGTATTAGCCTGATTTAGAGAAGCCTGTTGAATAGCACACACCTTGACGCATGCGATGTCCATCTTTGGCATAAAGGGGGCCTCTGTGGATAGATCACATGCATAACTGTTTCTGCTGCAGGCAGTTGGAAGCCTTGCACCGATTTGTTTTCCTGTATCTGCTAAAGAAAACCTACAAACCACTATTCTGGTTTACTACCCAAATGTTAGGGGGGTGGATGTTGACCAAGCGCTAGTGCAAGCTGCAGGATTTTTTCACATCAAACAACAAGATCAACTGACATCCCATCATGTTACTGTGTCAAATTATTTTTTCAATTTCTCGCAGTGATGCCAAGCGGAATGCGTTGAATAAGACTAGTAACCTACGTCATAGTACAACGGCAGTATGAGATTAGTGCAACAACACCGCCACATTTCTGAGGTGCTACCCAAATCCTGTCTGACATGTTGTCGGGTAATCAATAAAAATACCAACACGGAAAAAAATGTCAGATGCATGTTTATGAAGGGATTTCCCACTTTTTAACATTTTATAAAATCCTATACTGCCAAAGTAAAAAAGGTCATAGCTGTTATTTGAACCGTTTCTATTGCATACAGGCAAATAATTAGGCGCCCTGACTATCGTGTTGTCCTAATACAGCTACGGACTATGCATGTTAATGCATGTTACTAATACCAACATTTTCCTTTTAGAATGCATATTTGTGTGTTCAGGCTGAAATGACCTTCCCATGAAGTTGACGGTGCCCACCACGGTCTGATACCTTTTCTGGGGATGTTGCACTAGTGATGGTGTGGTCGAGATTTAAAACTGAAGCATTTGGATCAGCCCTCTAACCCACTGGTATCGAGTCCACTCTATATCAGTAGTGATCATTTAATCATCAAAATAAGCCTGTTTTTTTTATGTTGTCACCCTAGTCAGCTGCCTGAACATGGACACAAACTGTGTGATTCAAACTTGGCAGCTGAGGGTTTCTGGTCTGTAACTGAGCTGAGATAGTGAGGCAGAGTCAAGACAGTGAGAATACTGAAGCCATGAACCTGTGTTGACAAAGCAAGGACAACTAGCTATACAACAGTGTTCAGGACATTGCAGAGGACTGCAGCAGATTCAGCACCACAAGGATAACAAGAATAACTTGACAGAGAGTGCAGTTATGTGTGTGTGCGTGTCTGTGCCATGTCTGAGAATTCAGGGCTACTAACATCAGCTCATCCTGCAGCACAGGACCTGGAGTATAAAACCAATCAAGAGTAATGAGGATCTTACTGAGCCCAACACGTTTCCTGGGCATGAATTCATGTTCTGCGAGTCCAATTTGCCTAAATTAAGGCTAATTCATTCCTGTCTTCAAATTAGGTTGTTTGATCATTTATTTATTTGTTTCGTGACCAGCATACATTTAGTCTCCCAAGCCTGATTCCAATGTCCCCCTAAGGCCTAATTTGGCACTTTCTTCACAGCCAAGGCACTTCAGGGACCGTCTGCCTGATTTGAACGTGTTGCCTTGCAGAGTGGACAAGAGGTAATTGTCAAATAATGAATTACTCTTTTTTTTCTTTTGCCCAAACAGCATCAAAATGATAAGGAATAAACTACTTGAGTGCATTCCTCTGATTTCATGCTTTTTTTATGTAACATCTTAAATGCTCATCAATGTAGTTCCCATTTGATGGTGGTTGTGTACCTTGTACGTTTCTGGGCTTCCCCTGGTAACCCCGTCACAACGCTACGAACTGTGGGTTATTGCCTGCAGAAATGTGGACTTACAGAACGTGTGCATAGAGTCCTTAAAATGTCTGCGAGAGAGCACTCATGAACTTGATGATTTGACAGTGAGACAGCCCTAAGGCCTCATGGATTTAGCGGGAACGCGCCTGGAAGTCTGTTAGTGTGGACATTGGGATTGGGCCTCAGCCTCAAACAGAACTGACCATGTTACCTTAGTAACTTGACCTCTAAAAAGTAACTTCAAGTCAAACACGACACACACACACACACACACACACATAATGCAGGTAAACACATCCTAACAAAGAAAACTCATCTGACATCCTTTTTCCCCCCTTCCTTACACGAGCTGCATTACTCATCCTGCCATCTTGGCTCGGAGCAGCCAGCTGTGGCCAGAGGAGTCATCAGTTACCGTCCACACCTACAGGACTGCGGACCGCTCGGCCCATAGTGAGCCGGCCTGCTGACGAAAGCCTCGGGAGGAAGGCCCTCACCCCACCAGAACGCTAAACCCGGTGTGCGGTCTGGCTAACACTGGTCCGGTGCCATTCGCGGCTCAAGCAGATCGTTCATCAAAGCCTAGCATGATTAATACAAAAGGCGAAGCTCCCAGGAGGAGATTAATAGAGAAACACTGAGGGAGGTGCAACGCGCTGCAGACGAATAAATCACCCTCCGCCTGGAATCTATTCATCACTCCACCTGCCGGCACTGACTAACACACATGCTGCCAATCTACCCCCGAGCTCAGCCAGCACCCTAGGAGCCGAGGGGGTTCGGACAGGAAGAGAGCAAGGCTACACATTTATCCTACAGGGAGGCTGTGTCCACACGCAGAAGTGATGGGCATTAATTAGCGCATTTAGATGTAAGATTTTCTATTGTTGCAAATGACACTCTATAGTTGATTCATACACTTATTACACTTACATACACACAATTATTCCAATTTTGAGTCAGTGAAATCCATTGCATTATTCATTCATTAGTCATTACAATGTACATTTCAAGGGGTGCAATGACCCTTTAAACAAAGACTGCATTGGTCTGCAACTAGACATCGCATTGGTTATATAATGAAGACAGCCTCTGGTGCCTATGATAGCACAAAACCTTGAGGTCTATGGCAAAAAAAAAGCAAGAGTGTTGAAATGATTAGCAATTAATTTCAGAGTATTTCAAAACAATAAATAACAATTTATTTATTTTTTTAACTCACACCACAGAGAGAATAGAACAGACGAGAGGAACCCATTTTCGCTGAACACCTCCCCTTGTCCCCACGCCATGCAATTAGAGGGTGTATGGACGTGATTTGCACCCTCATAAGTGACGACTCTGCCAGACTGCACAGAAAAAAAGGCTGGGCTCTTTGTGATAAGAGCCAGCAGAGAGCCGAGGTGCACAAAATAACAAGGGCTTATCCGCATTCAGAGAGGCGGCTGTCAATCTCTTCATCAAACATCCCCTTTTCTCCCAGCGCCTTCACCAAGGAAACTCACTGGCTGTCAAAGAGAATCCAACCCCCTATAAGAAAAGAGGGAAAAAGGAGAAACATTTCCTACTGTTATACTAAGGAATGTAGCAATGGGAAGGAACCGAGGTGCATTGAGACGTTCTACTGTTCCCACAGCAGTCTCAGTGGGTTTCCTACTCCCCTTTCTCCCCATTCTCTTCCCTCTTCAAGACATGCTGCCTTCTTCAATAAGTCCTCAGCACCAGGGGAAGAGAAAGGGGCCAGCGAACTCAGCGCAGAAGTTTGTTTCAAAATGGACCGGCAACAACGAACAGTTCAGCGGAATGAACACCACTGCTGTAGCTGGTTAACCAGAACATGGCAGCATCTGGGCCATCTTGTCTTGAGAATTAATAAATCTGATTTAAAAAAAAAAAAGGATGATGTGGAGATTTAAGGAATTGTTTTGGCTTCGCCTCAGGAAAAATGGCCCTCGAAATATTGGGCTTATATCAGGGATGAAGTTTCATGTCCCAGGATGTAATAAAAACAAGCAACACGCAAGCTACATCTCCACTGTGCTGTGAAAAGCTGTAGATAACAAGCTTATATACATACATGATAAACGTCTATGAACAATTCTAAAGTACAGTACACAAGAGGCAGATATAGCTTGGCTTCCCATTCTACATTTTTTTTGGTATGTTTCCTTGGCATTTCCCGTGCGCAAGAGCCCCCTTTCAGCGCAACTGAGGAGGGAGAATGGCAGAGAGGGTGTTTGAGCCATTGATGCTGAGTTGCCATCAATCTCAGCTCTTCCAGCTCCTCACCATTAGTCCTGCTTGACCAGCCTAAACTTTCACACAGGCTTTGTAACCACAGAAAAAAAGGAAGTGCATTCGACTTTGAAATTCTCCTTCAATTGATGCCAATTTTTTTTTTTCTGATGGGGTGGGGGGTTGGGAGGGGGAGGGGTGATCAGAAAGCCACAGATCCTTTGGAATCAATAACCCATCAACGTGAGATCATCTAGATTCTAGAACAACAGTTTGCTTGTGGCTTGCAGTGGCTTTCCCTCCTGTCCTCTTCAGATAAGAACACACTGACATTGTTTCAGCGGTCGCACTGCCTCTGGATAGTCCAGACATTGTTCCGCATCTTTCTTGCTCGCCACATAAAAGACACGATCACGGATGCGCCTGAGGGGTGGCTAGTGCGCAGCTCCATGTGGAGTGAGCTGGCAGCATCCTGCTGTTTAAAATGGCCTGTGCCTTTTACGAGCTGAGCCTCCACAACCACAAGCCAGACAATCCAAACAGCTCTCCTGACGGCCCATCATTCACCATTAAGATGAACTTACTGCCTCCTCTCTCTCCCTCACTCTCTCTCCCCCGCTTTCACACTCCACCTCACAGTCTTACTCCATCTTTCTCCTCTAGACAAGGTGTCCTACTCTTCTGATCAAAGTCATGGAATTAGTTGCTGAAAAAAATTATCATGCAGCACTGCTTGACTGCATATATGGCAAACAACATCATTGCTATGAAAGCCTGTACACAGTAACAAAGATCAATCTGCAACAGAACAAGAGTCCGCTTTCAATTCCTCCCTCATTGGCTTCCTCAAGCAAGGGATTTAGTCACTTGCTAGCGGACGGAAAGCTAAATTAAACCTGCTTCAAGCACACTTAGACTTACAAACAGCATCATTTGTTACATCGCAGAGGACAGCAAAATGGATCCCACTGCTCTTCCTCACTCCCCCAACCCCCACCAGTGGGGCTGCAAACAAGCGAGCCAGAAAATAATGCTTCCCCTTCAGGCATTTGTAAGAGGATTGAAAGAACGAAGAGTTTAGTTGGCAGAAATCAGAAAAAATGGGGTATGGGGGTGCAGGGGCATGAGGGTACTACTCCTCACACACCTACGACTGCCAACGAGGCTTTCTGCCTCAGTGACCCATCCACTGGTCGTTGTGGATCACTGGCTGCGACTGAAAGAAGATTGGGAAGAAAATAGGCAACTGTGTCTGGGGAGAAATGGCAGAGGCAGTGCAAGGGCTTAGCCTGAGTGTAAACACAGCCATGATGCAAGACCAACTGAAATAATGTCAAGGTTGAGTTTAGGGGTGTGCGTGGATAATCAAATATCTGGATAACCATTTGGAGCATAACTATTTGAATACTAGTATCCCTGCTCGTTTATTGTGATTTTTATTTTATTAAAATGTTCACGATATCATGTGTATAATTAAATCATATTTCTCTACAGTAACAATTCTGTGTGATTACAGTAGGCTAGTGACATCACCTAGAGCCACCCCCTTACTCAAAGCACGTTGCATGTCCCTGGAGGTCTGTGTTTATAACAAACACAGGACCAGCCTATCTAGCCAACATCTCAGTCAATCCATATGCATTCAACCAAGGTGGCACACTTTTTCTCGGGAGGCCTTCACAAGTTATGCAGCAAGGCACATATACCAAACAAGGGAACAAAGCAACGACAGGTGTATTTATTGCGAGGGCTTCGGTTCAACCTGTGCCCAATGCAGAAAGCTGCACTGTGGCCCAAGCATTCAAATTCCCCAGAGTTATAACGGCAACCTAGGCACGGAGCAGCAAAGTGGCAGGCCACTGGCAGACAGAATAAATCACTCTATTTAGGAGTCATCAGAGCAAGGTCCCCCATTAAGCTTGCTGCGCAAAGGCAGCACCCTGGCAGCCTCCTCCTGAGGTCTCCTTGCTGAAAGTTTGTTTCCCTTTCCTGCTCTTCTTCCTGTATCTTAGGGGAACTGTCCGCTTACTAACACGGATGCCCTCAGCCTTGGCTGGACAACGGCCGTGGCTCTCCCACAAACAGCACCTCCAGTAATTCTACAGCATTTAACACCAGGTACTCTGTAAATTCAAGTACCTGGATTGTGAGTAACCTTATGATGACTTGCAGAGCCAATCTTAACAATGTTTTTCACATCAAGCACTCCGAAAGTGTACGAAACAATAGGTCTCTCACGATGAAAAAATGACAGCATGAGTTCTGAAAAGGAGAAAGACTGACAAAATGTTTATGCTGAAATCCTTCACCTCCAAATATTTTGCTAATGTCACCAATTTCACTACAAAGGCTTGAAGGTCATGTTTGAACACCTTTGACGTCTACCTTCCAGTAAGCCCCCCGTAGCTGATCAGTAAAATTCAATACAATGGAGTTTCATCTTGGATCCGGTTGGGAGCATCTATCGGTCTGTAATATTCCTAAACAAGACAGTGGACCGCTGTATTGTCATTTTCAAATAAAATCGCAGAAAATATACTTCACTGGTTAGAAATTCAATAAAAAATAACTTCATAGAGCCATACATTTTTGTTGATCATGTGTGGACTGGAACTTGCAACCTGGGAGGCGGGCGTGCTAGCAAGGCGGCTTAAACCCATGGGTGCATGCAGGGATGGATTAATGAACGGGCCTACCGGGCCCAGGCCCAGGGGCCCATGAGCTCAGGGGGCCCCTAGGCCAGAGCCTCTGCGTGAAGTCGCTGTTATGTATCTCTTATTTGTGGTTGAAAAAGGTGTATTTTATTCATTTGCTAATGGCTTTAATTGAGTGTACCTGTGCTGTGTTAGAAAAAGCTAGAATAATGCGACAGTGATCAAGCCTAACTTTTTGGGACTGCTAAGGATACCTTATGCTATATATCCCCTCAAAATGGCAAACCTGTCTCTGTCATGGTTTTCATAATTTTTAGGGGGAATCGTCAGTAGCAATCTATAACAAAATTATACTGTATGCTTATCTTACATACACTATAGAAACTATTAAAAAACGATTCAATTAAATTAATAATTTCTTATTTTCTTTGTTATTTTTGTCATATACAGATATGCAATGATGATTGCTGGGTAATATGTATCTTGTCCAATGTCAAGTCTCTATTTGATCATGTGATGAGACGATACGATATAGCTAGTTTAGGCGCAGAATCTGAAAGTCAAGACCTACAAGCAGGCACAGTAGGCTACACCTGCCGGACGACGTCTTTCAAACATAAAAGTGGTGATGCATGATTTGATGTTTCAGTGGACAGGATAGCCAGCCCATTCAGCCTCTCCTGCCCCCTGCTGCCCCTCAGGTAGGTCTTAATCCGTTTCAAGTTGGAAAAGAATCACTCGGCTGTTGCCCTGTCACATGTAATGTCAGAAAAAATAGCAGGGCAGTGCACACCTCACCGAAGGTGGATGTTACAGAGTAAACTTAGACCTGTTTACTTTCCCAATACAATAGCCCAAAGTATCTAATTCGACCGTAAAATCCAACACATTGGGTTGTGTTTGTGTCTGCGTGTGTGCGTGTGCACAATTATTTTTTTCGCGGGGGGGGAGGGGGGGCTTCAAAATATCCAGGCCCAGGGGCCCGTGGTTTCTTAATCCGTCCATGGGTGCATGGCAGGCAACAGAATGTTCACAGGAAAGAGGGAGTTGTCCGTTTTGCCTCCTATTTACCAAACCTCCTCTCCATTCAGTATTCATCCTATGCTCCACGATCCGCAGTGCCCATCAATCACCTCAGACTCCTCCTACAAACTGTTCCATTTAATCCCTTGTAATTAATTATCTCAAGACTTATTGGACTTAAGATTCATATCTCACCCATAATGCTAATGCACCACTACAAGCTAAAACGGTTCTGCAAAAAGATAGCCTACGTAGCCTGGTGATTTGTGCTGTCTGTAGGCTAAAACACATTCATAAAGTGAACTAGTTCTCCCGACCACTTAACGGTTAAGCAAGCAAGCCAAGCAACCCTTTTCATTTATGCTTCAGCTTCCATGTACAAAAGGCTGCATTCTCATTGCATCATATTGTCCTTTGAGGAAGACATAATATGAAACAAAGAGTTAAGGAAGGAAATGTTTGTTTCTATGAGCAGCAGAGCACTTCTCTTCTATTTCAGTATGATGTCAAAGCAGAGACCAATCAACAAAACTCTAAAGCAGTCTCGAGCAACAGCACAACAATTTATCCTTCCAAATTAAGACCCACAGTGACTAACTGCATAGTACACCTTTGTGGAAATGTAGGTTAGCAACAACAGAACTTTTTTTATTTAATTAAACATACATAGTCTAATTCATAACCTTGATGTTGATGCTCTTATTCAATGTCTACACTGCTTCCCTTTCCTCATCCCCCTGTATAGTACTCTTTTGTGTGGAAATGTAGGTCTAGAACAACAAACTTTTTTTCTTATTAATTAAAAGTACATAGTCTAATTCACAACCAAGATGATGGTGCTCTCATTCAATGTCTAGCCCTCTTCTTTCCTCACCGTCAAACTTAAAACAAAGACATAACCGTAACAAACAATGTGTCAACATGACCCTTGGACATGCACAATGAGCACTACCACTTGTCATGACTTTTAATTCAACCAACCAAACCCATCCATTAGTGACACTATGAGAAAGCAACAACTGACCATTTTCCCCTTCAGAGTCAGTAAGATGAAGGACCAATCTACATCAACAAGAACATCAGTGTCATCATCTGACAACGACAATATTCCACACGCACACAAAGCCCAAACTACAAGCATTTCTTCCTTTACTTCAGGGCACTGCAAGTGAAATCAGACTTCCAAGAATTCTGGTGGGTCTAATGAGGTTTTCCACTGTGTTAGGTGCTCACTGAATTCCACATCACCCTGACCAGACCAGTCTCTGTAGCAATTTATTCAGCGTTGGGGAGACTGGGCTTGTTTCAGCAGCTTTGCACGGCTGTATGCGCAGCACCTGCGTCGCGAATACTTCCTCCTCACACGGGTCATTAAAGGCAGTGGGAAGTGAGCCATTACGAAACAGTTACATCCGAACGAAGGTGCAAACAAGACAGTAGCTCTTAGTTCAGCAGCAAACCCTATGCATTTTATCAACTACGCTGATCCGTTTAATATTATAGCAGTTGCCTTTTATGCAACCAAGGTTGGAGATAAATAATGTTTGTTTGAGATAATGTTACTAAACCGAAATGGGATTACAGGGAAGCACCCTCAGGAAATTCGGGCAGTCTGCCTACAGAGATATTCAAACAGCTTTGCGCCCAAATCGACAGAAAACTCTCCAGAATTGTGCGAGGTGATTACCAAGATTATACCCATCCCCGTGTTATTAACATTGGTGACATACATTTAGCCATATTAATCTGTTTCACGTTCTAAAATAAAGCTATGTGTTGTCAGGTATGAAGTGTTGACATAGGAGTATATTGAAAAAACAACATCACACTGCTGCTGCTACCCTATCAACCTAGTTGTGTCTCCTACGTCTGCTGTGAAGCACCCTGAACCAAGACATGAAGACCACCACGCGGCAGTTATGTTACCGAAAGGCTACAGTACCACTTTAACGGATCCTCACTGTTGAAAATGAAGATTTATCTACGGTAACTTACATACACTATCCTTGCGCCACCAGTTAGCTACATACCTTTGCTACAGTTGAACTTAGCCAACTACCTGAAACCATTGTAGAACCAGGTGAACCATTACGCATGCTAGGGACGTTATGCTATCGTGCTATTTGTGGATGAAAAGACTGATATGCCAGCCATTTCACAGCAGTTTGAGTCGCAACTGGCCACAGTGAAATGAGAAGCATCTATGGTATGATGTTAGCTGATTAAGTTAGCAAAGGTAGCTAGCTCTTCTCAAATCTTTTGTGATGTTGGCTCACGTCCTTGCTTTTACAGTGTACAGCTCTGAAAGAAGAAGTTTGCAGTTGGTGAAATGCCGTGTCTATTGTTAATCACTGTGTTGGTTTCGAAATAAGCCAGTTGGCTCGAAAAACTGTAACACTGATGTTGGATAGAAAGCTAGTGTAGCTAGCCAGCTAACGTGGCTAGCTAGCGAGGGGTAGTTATGCTGGCGACCTGTACACAAAAGCTGTAACCGTGACCAACAACATAAAAAAAATGTGTCTTCAGTAAGGAGCATAACTCACCTAGCTTCGTCCGAGAATCCTCCAGTTTCTGGATTTGGTTCTCGATGAACATCATGGCAATTCCAAAAGCCATAACAGCCAAAAGCTGAAACTTGGGCGGCATCATAATCCGTAGAAGCCCCATCAAACTACCAGATGATTACATGTCATGCCGTGAATAAAAAATACAAAAATAATAATAAAAAATAAACGACTCAGGACAAGATAAAACTATTTTTATGTCCCAGTTATTGAGTATTTACGGACGGCGTAGTGTACTGCAAAATGTGGCGATATAATTTGCAAGCGGCTATAGGTGAGACAAATGCTGTCATTTCAGTTTGGAGTCCTAAATCAGTTCGGGGTGCTTGTGCTCTGTCCCCGTCGATGGAGCAGACTCTTGCTCACTCTCGTTCCCCACTCGCCAGTGTGAATGCCCCTCCTATCGGCCAGTGTTTATCTGCGCCAGGCAACAGCCAGCTCTCTTTTTTAATGGAATGGTGATCTAAGAGAAACGCAGAACTGCCCCCTGCAGTCTTGGAGTGGAAGCTAAGGAGAAACTGCTGCATAGAACCAAGTAGAACCAAACATCTTACAGTAAAGTCTTTCAAACATCTTGGCAAGCGTAAGTCGTCGTTTACAGACGACAGACAGAGAACAAGAGGATGAATCTACCCCCATAGTACGGTACATCACAGGTCAAAGATTCATCATGCCATGGGGCTATTGCTAGACAAATTTGTGAACATATTATGCACATTTTGCATTCATCTTGACACAAGAAGCTGACAGCTGACATTTTCAAAACAACACAGAAACATAGTTGGACATGACAACTAGAACAAATGATCGTACAGTATTGTTATGTACACTGTACTGTGATGTCGATGTGTAGAGTGACATAAAACGTCGCTTTCATTTTTTTTACCCACTCTAAATTGAAGAGGCCAACTGTCTAGCAGCCCAAAGAAGAACTGCACTTTCAAACGTGTTAGAGTTCAAAACCTATTTGAATAGAGTATGGTACAACATGGTAAAAAAAAAAAAAAACAATGACAAAACTAAGTAATAAGCATAATTAAGATTATTCAAGAAACAATATAAAGTATCAATTTAAAGTAAGGACAAATAATGATAACTACTTACTAACCGAGAGTGAGGTCATGCCGGGAAATCAAACTGAGGCTTTAACGTATTGACCGAGTGATAGCGAGGATATTTCCCGGCATGACCGAACCATCGAGGTAAGTAAGTTGTTTATTATATGGCATTTTTCGCTCCTTTCATTTTGTAAATGAAAAGAAATGGTAATTGTTAATAGAAAACATGTTGTTTTGTTCAGCTCTCAAGTCTCCTCACACACAATGTGTTTCAGGTGTTGCGTAGCAACCAATTACTTGCTAACTTCAAGTTACAATAATCAATAGAAAACAGACAACACGGCTCAGCTAAAATGGCTTTAATTTACAGTAAAGTAACAACACACAAGCGATTCAAACTATAGTTTCTAGTCTTCATCATCACTTTCAATAGCACATTTTCACTTCTTCTGAATTTCCTCATGGCTGTTGATGTTTTCATTTTCGTCTGGATAGTAAAACTCAGACTGATCGCTTTTGTTAATTTTGAAAATGCTGTCAGAGGGTCCGTATTGACCGGTGAGGAGGGCAATACGCGGCTGGCATGACTAAGCATTAGCCAATCAGAACACTTGTGCTGTCGTTGCCATATAACAATAATTATTATTATTAATAAGAAAAATACCTAATATCAAAACTATGATTATATCTATAATCATTAACAAATCAACTAATTCATTAAATGATGCTTATAAATATGGAACGAACAGCACTAGGTAGGTCATTCCACCACCGAGGTACCACAAATGAAGAGTCTTGGCTCCGATCTCTTGCTGTGGAGAGAAGGAAAAGAGAACAGACGCCTTTCAGAGGAGCTTGACTAGTAAAACAAATGGCACTGACAGGAGCACTTCACTCAGCACTCAGACGTCATACAAAAAGGAGAAAAATTCAAACTCAGTTTCGGAAAGGAAACATTCGGCAAATCACCCATTGTTTAGCTATTTTCTCTCCTTTTCCAGCGCACAGATCGCTAGGTGTATCTGTAATGAATAGCGAGGAGTCCCAACAGAGGTTTGTCCTCGGCATGTGAGTCCCCAATCCCCTTTAAGCGCTGCCACCACATAAAGCGCAAAGGGGATGAGAGGGAGGCGAGCCCAACTGTGCATGAAATTACAGCAGATAAAATCAGACACATTTTTTTTGCTGCCTAAAATAGCCTTTTTGCCTTCCAGCACAAACTAGGTGTGAAGCAGAGGGATACAGAGAGCTGTGATGCTCTTTCCCCACCCCACCTCCACACACATATCACCCACCATCCCAACTGCTATCACACAAATCCTTTTGGCATCAAATGACTATGTCAAACAAGGCCTTGAGTTTGAGAAGGTAGCCCATGTGTATGCAGTAAGTATTTATGTGGAATTGGATTCTAAGCAATAAACATTTTCAGTGACACAATATGGTCCCCACGGATACTAGTAACCAGTGCAGGCGGAAGATGTTTGAGCTGTGGGTGTGTGGTACAAATTCTTGTTTGAATCTCTGACTGAAACTATCCTCATTTCACATCCAATGGCAAAAGGCCTTACCCCTAAAACAACTTCTGTGGGGGGGGGGGGGTATTATTCACCTTTGTACTTTACTGCTGCGCAACTTTGAGTACGTTTTGAATGTTTCAAGTGCACTAAACACATTAATCATTCTCATCGACGTGTAGACCAAATTCCCCCAGGCATGATCGCAGTCATACATGTATCATGATATAACTGGCTCTATGAGACCACTGTAACCTTGACAGTCAAAAGGCACTGGAGTAGTCATTGCAAGAACTTCTGCATATAATATACCTTACCTTTTATATGAAACATAATCATTTCAAGTATACGAATGTGAAACATATGTGGGGTATTTCATGTCATTGAAAATCAGCCAAAATACATGAAATTAATTACTGAAATGAATTACCATTATATTTTATAGGAACAGAAACAAACATTCACATCTTTAGTTCATTTAAACCTGTGGGCTCTTTGAGGAATATTATCACTACTGTCAAGACTCATGAAGTGCACACAATGATGCACACGATGGAACTGCTTGTATCTCAGGCTAGATAATTCTGCAATATATTATCACTTATTTGATGTCAATCCGAAATCCGGTCTTGCATGTTCTTTTCCAAAGGCCAGACTGTCTGAATGGGTCAGTTACAAATTACTCATAGATTATTTAATCGAGATGAGAAAAACGATGTTTTATTCACAACAAGAGGCAAATGTGTGCAACTATAAAGTGAACAGTACGTTATTATATTAAAAAGACTGAACAGAGGACACAAGAGGGTGCTTTGTATACCACAACATGCACACTGTCACATGAGCATTGTGATTGAAATCAACCCACAATGACTCATGAGCTCCATGGTTGCTCCCTATCTCTTTGCCTTACTGGAGCTCAGAGAGGGGTTTTTGTTTTTATTTGGCATCAACCAGCATTTTGGTCGAATAATAATTCCTTTCTCTCACTTGTGACAATCCCACCATCTCTTCTTCTGTCACAAGGGGGTAAGAAGTTCATCTGTGGGAGGGAGAAGTTCAAATAAAAAAAACATGCAAACAGACACACTAAAGTTCTGCAGTAGATGTTTGCTTTCTTTTATACAGGCCATATTTCCTCAAGGTGACTTTACGGCTTTCAAGCAGACCACCTACTAGTTCTATGATTGATTTCATGCACTATTTGTTCTCTCAATAATGCACCGCCCCTATGTGTTCCTATACCCAAAGTTCTGCTGTGTTTCCCGGAATCTTAAATGGAAGGTGGACACAGAGCGAAAACAAATGCTTCATTGACTTCTTTCGCAACAAAATGGTGACAGGAAAGATTGTACCTCCTCCTCTGTCAAAATGTGAAGTGGACCATCCAGTGACAGGAGCATTCTTACTTGTTCTCTTCCCTTTTCTTACCTCATTTCTTTCTGCACTTCACTCAGTCCTTGCAATCTTCTTGCTATCGCCTCTTGATTTGTCCTCCTCTCATCCGTTCTTCTTTACCCCGCTCTCTTCCTTCGCCATGGGTGAGTGGAAGAGGGGGGGGGGCTCCAGGAAGGATCGATCTGGCGGCAGCTAGAGACCGCTTGTTTGCTTTGACAGCTTTATAGCTTTCAGAATTTTTTTTTCTCTATTGGAAAAGCTTTCTCTTCAAGGTCTTTGATGTCTCATCGTTTTTCTTTTCCTTTTTCTATCCCTCTTAGGACCTCTTAATGAAAGCTCCTTTTTTGCCTGCCTCTCCCTGCACAAGTCACCACAGGGCCTGCAGGAGCATCATCAAGTCCCCACCCAAACACCAGGGGCTATCTTACACGTGTCTAACTTGGATAATCGCATGACGATCAGGTGCGACTAGTAAAACCCCAATTTACAAAGGGTGATTATCCAAGAGACATTTAAATGTTAGACTAAATAATGACTAAATGACATGAAAATTTTTTGACAACCAAGGGGGCTTTTACGGGTGTGTGATGCAGTTGTCTGGACACTGGACAGTTGTCAAAATGGAAGCACAGGAAATACTCAAGTTTGCTCAAGAGGAGATACAAGAACATTGTCACTATCAACAGAGATTGCGTAGTGTAATGCGGTAAGAGTTTTGATTAAGAGGTTTTTAGAGAGATAGAAAAAGGAAAGGAAAATGATGAGGCATCAAAGGCATTGAAGAGAGAGCTTTTCTTTGAGTGAAAAAAAGATTCTTTAAAACATGATACCAGCATTTTCAAAGAATCTTCTAAAATTCATAACATTTATAAATAATGAAATAATATGTATATTTTTTAATTTTCACTCTATTTCTTTTCGGGCGTGTTGGCAACATCTTAAGCCTTCAAACAGTCAAGCCATCAAACTGTCAAGCAACAGAATGAGGACCCATGCAGCAGGTTCATTTTGAACACTGATCGTCGTGTGATTGGTCAAGTTATGACGGGTATACACTGTGCGATTTTGGGCTGTCCCAGACGAGCGATGACCAACGTGAAAGAAACGTAGCGATATCTTTGGTCATGGCACCAAAACGGTGGTCCTACATCACAGTGTGAGAGAGGTTCAAAGATGGCCATTGTCACGGTCTTGCTACCAAAGTCTGGGACAGTGTCAGAAATTTAGGCTGACCATCTCACAATGTGATTGCTGCTATGACCTATGTCTAGTAACCTTCTTTTACTATCTATGCTAATAACCAACCAAATAGAATGCAGCATGAAATGATGCACTTATCAACGCAACACTGGCACCAAACCCACTATTCAGTAGGTGTTATCATTGTGCAGTCTACAGTCAGTGGCATCATTAGGTCAGGTTACTATTATTATTTATATATTTATATGTCGCACTGTGTGGCTTTCAATAAACGTATAGGATTGCTGAAATCTCAGTCTGTAGACACCATTATGGCAGGTATACACTGCATTGTTGGGTTGTCACACGACACACCTACCTTGTAGTCACCAGGTTGCAGAACTAAACACATAGGCTAGACACAATAGCTCATATGTTTCAGTAACGTGTGTCACGCTGCCTTCACTTCCATTGGTAGTCGCCATGTTGGGTTGCTCAGTGTTTGCATAAAATAGACCTATAGCCTATTTTCAACACTCCTAGTTGGCGATGTCACTTACCACTGTAAATCGGCAACTCTCACTGAAAATGAATGGCAGCTGGTCGATTTGACTCTCTCCTGTGTCGCTCGTGTCACCAAGGGGTAACACTATCATCACCGATGACATTGGGCCTCATTCTCGAACGCAGTTAAGAAGAATTTAAGAAGGAATTTCTTCTGAATTGGATTTAGGAAAACATTTGGCATTCATGAAAGTTTTCTCATCTGGGATTTGTTCTGAACTTCAGAAGACTTTCCGAACTCGAAATAGCAGTCGTAACTCGGCCAGAGTTTTCTCAAATGCGATTCCTTAAAAAAACCACAAGATGGCCCCGTGGGTGCCTCTTGTGGTTTTTTGAGGAATCGCATTTAAGAAAACTCTCCGTGTTAGAAGTGTTAATGAATTTGTGAGAAATCGTTGGTGATTGCGTTCACATCAACTCTACAGACATCCTCGGATTAAAATAATTATAATAATAATAAATACGAGAATATTTGTATCATTAACAATTACGTTTCACATGTAATGATTCTACGAGGCACCGTGATGTCATAAAATAAATAAAAGGACTACACCAGTGTTATGTACGAAGCAGAATGTGCTTCGTTTATGGTGACCACCAGGTGGCACCTCTGTCCTGTATAAATTCACGTTCCCAATAAACCAGACTAGCTAAGTTGCAGAACAAGCTACAAGGTTTTGTGTCCCTCTCTGTGTGTATGTGGATGATTGCATCTAGTTAAAACATACAGGGAACATGACATAAATTGGCGACGAGGTGCGTAGTTCTAAAGACGGAACAAAATAACAACCACGTTGGAAGCTAGCTAGTGAGCTAGCGTGTAGCTGTTAAGAGGTGATGAGCCAATCTTCTTCCGAAGAATCTGTCATTGAAGTGCAATCCATTGAAAGCGGCCGCATCATGGCTGGAATAATTGGAAATATGGATCCCTTTGATGATACCGGTGAGCAATGGCCAACGTATATTGAGCGTTTTGAACATTACATTCTGGCTAATGAGATCAGAACAGTGAAGAAAGTGCCGGTGTTGTTTAGTGTGATGGGACCTAAAACTTATGGATTACTACGCAGTTTGGTGGCTCCTGACAAGCCTGGGGAGATGGATTATGGACGTGTTGTGGACGTGTTGCAAGCCCATTTCGCTCCAAAATCACTCGTGATAGCGGAAAGATTCCGTTTCCACAAGCGAAATCAGGGGGAAGAGGAAACCGTTGCACAGTATGTTGCAGTACTGAAAAGACTGTCTGAGTATTGTGAGTTCGGTGCTTATCTAGAAGACGCACTACGGGATAGATTTGTCTGTGGACTAAAGAGTGAAACAGTGCAGAAGCGTCTTTTGACTGAGAAGGATCTCACTTTTCACAAAGCAGTGGAGTATGCTGTGTCGGCAGAGACAGCCACGCGCGACGTGCAGCAATTAAGCGGTTCACTTAAAGTGCATGCAATGATTTCCCAAAAAGGTGACCAATGCCGCCGCTGCGGGAAAATGAACCATAGGGATGAAGACTGCTGGTACAAAGATCGTGACTGTTACCAGTGTGGGAAGAAAGGCCATACCAAGCGCATGTGTAAGGGTAAAGCCAGAAGCAGCCAAGACAGAGAATGGAAACAGAAAGGTAATACAATCAAGCGCAGTGTTAAAGATAGAAAGAAGAGAATTCATCATGTGGATGCTAGAAATGTTAGTGAAAGTGATGAGACTAAATCTGACACTGACTCTGAGTTGGGACTGTATTCCTTGTCTGAAAAGGGGAAATATTCCAGAATCTCTGTGCTGCCTAGAGTAAATGGAAAGAAAATGGAAATGGAATGGGATACTGGGGCTGCTGTGTCTTTAATTTCTTTGAGTCAGTATAGAAGCAAATTGAGTCAATTGCCTCTGCAACCCACTGAGATTATGCTTAAGACATACACTGGAGAGCCATTGGCACCAGAAGGGGTCATCAAAGTACAAGTAAAATTAAATAAGCAGTGTGCTGATTTGCCCTTGTACGTAGTGAAAGTTGATGCACCTCCACTGTTTGGTAGAGAGTGGCTGAGGGTTATTAAACTGAACTGGAAAGACTTAAAGACTGTGCATGCCATTGAGCGAAGAGAGAAAGACAACTTAAAGACGGTGTTAAAGAGACACTCAGCTGTTTTCTCTACAGAGTTAGGCACAATGAAACAGATTAAAGCCACACTGACTGTTAGACCTAACAGTGTACCCAAATTCTGCCCCCCACGTAATGTGCCCTATGCTCTTCGACCTCGGGTGGAGGCCGAGCTGAAGCGCCTAACTGAGCTTGGGGTGATCTCACCATTGGAGAATAGTGAGTGGGCCACACCTGTGGTGCCTGTAATCAAGAAGGATGGCACAGTGAGACTGTGTGGCGATTTCAAGGTCACCCTCAACCAAGTTCTCTGCGTGGATAGATATCCAATACCACGCATTGAAGACATTTTTGCCTCTCTAGCAGGAGGGCAACACTTCAGTAAGTTAGACTTATCGAATGCCTATCTACAGATGGAGGTAGAAGAGAAGTGTAGGAAGCTGCTGACTATCTCCACACAAAAAGGGCTATTCCGCTTTAATCGCTTGCCCTTTGGCGTAGCGTCATCACCTGGCTTGTTCCAAAAGGCTATGGACCAAGTACTGCTTGGACTGCCTTACACACACTGTTACCTGGACGACATCCTCATCAGTGGTCCTGATGAACAGACTCACCTCAAAGCGCTGGATTCAGTCCTCGGCAGGCTAGAGGAGTATGGCCTGCATCTCAAACAAGAGAAGTGTCTGTTTTTCCAGGAGTCTGTGGAATACTTGGGCCACATCATTGACGCGGCTGGGCTCCACAAATCACCCGAGAAGGTACGTGCTATTGTGGAAGCACCAGCACCATGTGATGTCAGCCAGCTACGTTCTTTCCTAGGGATGCTGAACTATTATGGACGTTTCATTCCTGATCTAGCCACTGTCCTAAAACCACTGAATGAACTGCTTAACAAAGGGAAGCAATGGCAGTGGACAGTAGACTGTGAGTCAGCTTTCCAGAAAGCAAAAGCACTTCTAGTATCACAGGAAGTATTGACTCACTACAATCCTGAGCTGCCCCTTCGCCTTGCATGCGATGCTTCACCATATGGGGTCGGAGCTGTGCTCTCGCACGCTATGCCTGATGGAGAGGAACGACCTATAGCGTATGCTTCACGAACACTCAGCAAGGCAGAACAAAACTATGCTCAGATAGAGAGGGAAGCGCTAGCGATAGTCTTTGGAGTTCGCAAGTTCCATCAGTACCTCTATGGTAACAAGTTTACCCTACTCACTGACCATCGCCCGCTGACCTCCATCTTAAGTCCAGTGAAAAGTACGCCGTCAATGGCTGCAGCCCGAATGCAGCGCTGGGCACTGCTCCTATCAGCGCATGAGTATACCATCCAATACCGGAAAGGTGCACTACATGCAAATGCAGATGGACTTTCACGCTTACCACTCTCCCACACACATAAAGAGAAGCTAGGCGCAGTAGAGGTGTTCTACACATCTGAGTTGGACACACTACCAGTCAGTAACACTGAGATCAAACGTGACACCCTGTCTGACCCCACCTTGTCTCGTGTCCAAGAAATTGTCTCAACTGGTCGTTTTCCAGCTGCAAAGGACGCAGGCGAAGAGCTGTCGCCCTATCTGTTGAGCCGGCATGATCTCACCATACAACAGGGATGCCTCATGTGGGGTATGAGAGTGATTGTGCCACCTAAACTGCACCCCCGGGTTCTGAAAGAGCTCCACACAGCACATCCAGGTGTAGTGAGGATGAAGAGCTTGGCACGCAGTTATGTGTGGTGGCCCGGCATCGACTCTCAAATTGAGCTTCACGCTAAATCCTGCCCCCCGTGTCAGAGCGTACAAAAAGCACCTGGGCTAGCACCTCTACACCCTTGGATGTGGCCCTTCAGTCCTTGGGAAAGGATACATGTGGATTTTGCAGGTCCTTTTGAAGGACATATGTACCTGATCACTGTGGACGCCCATTCCAAGTGGCCTGAAGTGCATATCATGGACAGCACTACAGCCAGCAAGACCATTCAAGTGCTCAGGGGCCTTTTTAGTCGCCATGGAATTCCGCACATCCTTGTGAGCGACAACGGACCTCAGTTCTGCTCTGAAGAATTCAGTGCATTCTTGAAGTCCAATGGAGTCAAACACATCTGCTCAGCGCCGTATCATCCTGCTACCAATGGCTTGGCCGAGCGTTTTGTGCGCACATTCAAACAGGCTTTAAAATCATCCAAAGGCACCGGAATGGTGCAACAACGCCTTGACACGTTCCTGCTGGCATACCGCAACATCCCCCACACCACAACAACTGAAACGCCAGCCATGTTGTTCCTTGGACGCCGGCTGCGTTCTCGTCTGGATTTCCTGAAACCCAGTGTTGCTGGAACAGTGCACAGATCACAGGATGCCCAACAACAACGCCGCCATCAACACTCAAAGGACAGGCAGTTTGATGTTGGGGATCCAGTCCTTGTGCGTGACTATAGGAAGGGGGAGGAGAAGTGGACACAAGGTACTGTTGTGGAAAAGACAGGCCCAGTGTCGTACAGGGTAAATGTGGGAGTACCAGGGGTATGGAAACGCCATGTGGATCAGATGCTGACACGCCCCGATCCAGAGCTGCAGCAGACTGCAGTGAACCTTTCTCTACCAGAGGACCTATCTCAGAGTGATATCTGCACCACACTTCACTCTAAAACACCTCCCCCACAAGAGCCTGACGATCGAGTTCCTCAGCACACAGAATCGCCACAAACACACCAGTCCACTGAACCACCACAGACTGGTGTAACTGCAGTAACAGAGACAGTAAGACGCTATCCTGTGAGGATCACTCAACCACCCGTACGTTACGGTACTGAGTGAACACATTGTATAATTAATATAACGCTGTAAGACTGTGTGAGTTCTGAGACATATTGTTTCCAGTATAATAGGACATCCCCATCATTATTATTTGAGCTGTAATCTTTTCTGTTGTGTTAAAGAAAATATCCTTTGTGTTTATTGACAACATATCTTAGCGGGGAGGAAATGTTATGTACGAAGCAGAATGTGCTTCGTTTATGGTGACCACCAGGTGGCACCTCTGTCCTGTATAAATTCACGTTCCCAATAAACCAGACTAGCTAAGTTGCAGAACAAGCTACAAGGTTTCGTGTCCCTCTCTGTGTGTATGTGGATGATTGCATCTAGTTAAAACATACAGGGAACATGACAACCAGAATGCTGTGCTTGTCTAGTGAGCGTAGTTTGGCATTGCCGTCTGTGCAAATACGGCAATACAGACTATTTTCATTTGTAGTTCCACGTTGGTGGAACGAACTGCCTAGCATTACCAGAGCAGGGGCGTCCCTCTCTACCTTTAAGAAGCTTTTGAAGACCCAACTCTTCAAAGAGCACCTCCCTTCCTAACTGGCACTTCGACTAGTGCTTAACTTGCACTTACAGCAGTTACATTCCTGCACTTCGTTTTTATTTTCTATTTCTTATGTAAAGTAGTATTTGTTGTTACACTAGGTCTCTATTGCTCGTAGCTTGAATGTTCTCTCCCTTGTACGTCGCTTTGGACAAAAGCGTCTGCTAAATGACTAAATGTAATTGTGAATGTACACAAACACTGCAAATGTAAGTAAATAAATAAATAAGCACTAAACTCAATCACGTTGATATAGCTATAGTGGAATAGAATGGACACATCTACATCCTGCAACGGTCCACCTCTGCACCGTTGAAGTCATAGACATATAAAGGTATATATGTCTATATATAGAATATATATAGAATATATATATAAAAGGTATATATGTCTATGGTTGAAGTTAGATCTGCGTTTACTCGACGGTGCTCGCTTTCTGCTTTGACATGACTCGTTTACGAGTTGCTTTCGTGTAGATTCGGTTGATTCCGACTGCACATGTCACTACGGTTGCGTGCCCTTATAAGGAGCTGGCGGGGCGTGTATGTATGCAAATTCAGGAGCACGAGAACGCGCTTTCAATTTAAGAAAACTCTTCCGGTGGAGCACAGCTCAGAACACTTCTGCTGCATAGGAACACATTTTCAAGCCTTCATGAATTTGGCGGATGTGTTTTTCTTACGCTGTTTTTCCGAAGCCCGTAAGAAACATTTCAGAAGAAACTTCAGAAAATGTTCGAGAATGAGGCCCATTGTGTTCTTGTATATTGACTTAAGTCATTGATTCAGTGATTCAGTAGGTGTTATCGTATAAGATTACTGAAAATGTGGCCAGACAAACAGGTGCTGATCATCATACATAAATTGCTATCATCATTGCTGTATCATCATCACAAATGTGTAAGGCTGAGACGTTGACCAAAAAAACGCAGGCTAAACACCCTTCATAAATATGGCCCAAGGTTTATAATGGCCCTCAGCAAAACAACGCTATGCCTGAATCATCCTGTGATGGCTGGGTCTAGATGAAGGTGTTCCACGTTTCCTTTCATAATCCACATATATAATAAAATGGCCTCATCCAGAAACACAATAATGTGGCGAAGAGGCAGACACTCAGGTTTAATGGTAAGTGCCCCATACATTGCACAACGCTGGGAGTATGGGCGAATCTCAGAGTCAGAGGGGCATTTGAATAAGTTGCTAAGTAATTCAGAGCAAACATTAACAGCCCTCAAGGCAATTTAAGGCGTTTGTGAAAAGCCTATCAACAGCCAAGCATCCGTTCAGTCATCATACATGCTCTCATGTATGTACTGCTAATCAGCTGTTAATTCATTAATCATGCTCTTGAATCGATTATGCCCTGGTGCGCTAACGAGAAAACAGACATTAATAATAGATGCTCTGTCCTAAATGCCATTCTGTTGCCAGCTGTAGAGGCTGCACTGAGTTTGAACAGTTTGGTGGTTAACGACAGCACAAGGCTTCAAAGCGTTTTACATAATTGATCGCTCGCTCATTGAAGGCCTCAAGTGGCTCTTTTGGGCTTCTTCAGGTTCATCTGGTCTGTCCCAGAAATGAGGCATATGGGCTGATTTCTGCCCACAGTTTCTATTAGCAAAAGTAAAAAGTATCTAGCAAACCAGCTCTAAGTCTTTCTTTTGGCACATGTGCTTATATACTGGCTGTGAAATATTCTGATAGGCTATTGGACAGGCAAATCCCATAATCTATATGGAACAAACTGGATGATCCTGTGTTGGGATGAAGAAATGCCATCTGTGACATGATCCGATATTGACAGGACACTGTGAGTGTGATCCCAGCAGTAAGCGCCCTGAGGGATTTGAAAGTGATATGCTAGACGTTCTCAATATCTGGCACAAAGGCCACCTGACTTCATAACACTGCCTGTCTATCAGCTCAAGCTCATTACACGGAGACAACATGGTGTCCCATGGTTTGGGATGACGTGGGTGAGATTGAGAACACAGAGTAATGACATCAAACACATTTATTTCAGTGAATAAAACATCCATCCCTATACACATTTCAAGGAACGAATGTGGGATCGGATATGCGGATATGAGTAATTTCATATGAGCCAAGTCATACTGTGTCAGAGACTAAGTGTAAGCCTGGCACAAGGGAGTCTTCAGAACTCATGAGAGAGAGAGAGAGAGAGAGCGACAACTGACAGTACCCATACTCACCATCACTCCTCAGGCGGACCAGCCAGCTCATTAAACAGACAGTGAAAAATGGGGCTGGTTCCCTAGAATGGGATGAGGCAGACAGGCAGAGAGAGCACTCACTGACGGATTTATTTAAACATCTAGAGAAGGACAGAGTACCCCTGCTGTGTAAGAATTGCTCCACTTCTCATAGGCCAAAAAAACTGCCATAGCAGTCTGTCTATTGTGTTAGAGTGCTCTTTTGTCCAGTTATTTTCTCACATTGGCTAGTTCCCCTTTCTAAAGGTTGTGGGCAGTGAGAGACAACGTGGACACTTTCATTTAAACAGAATGGAAGAGTGTGTATTCTGTAAGAAATATCCCAGTTCTTGCAGGCCAAATACATGGTGAGAAAAAAAGAAAAACAGAAAACCCCAAAGACCACTACGGTGTAATTATGCAGCAGCTCTTTATCAGAACCATCTCACTCCGACAAAGTGTCATATTGGTTGCTTATCATCACCTCATTGTAAGGGGTGCAGCATAAAAAGCCTTTCCAGGGTGGTTAGTGTGCTCTTTAGACCAATTATCCTCTGCCACTGGCTGTCTCCCATTCCTTGAAGATGCTGATTAACTTTCTTGTAAAACTGGCAGGAAACACGGGGCTGCTTTTAGAGTTTGGCAGGGTTGCTGTCTGTCTACTCAATGCCTGCCTGAATGAATTAGGAACATTTTTGCGAAAGGCGCTGAACTCCAAGGCCACATCCAAGGCCTGTTATCCAGATTTTGTCATTCTGTGAAGGAGCAGCTCACATGGAGCTGAAGAGGCAGCCAATGCTTGAAGCTGGACAGAAAATGAAACATCATGATTTTTCAAATCACTATTTGCAAATAGCAAGCTGCCCTCTCTGAAAAGTGCCTGTCTGAGCCAAAGCTTATTAGCATCCTCTGGTGGTCAGTCAAGGAAAGGAGAAAGAAACTGGAAGGAATTTGGACAGATGGCAGTCTGTTATTTCTATGCCAGAACAGATATTTTGCCAGATAAGTGTTCCCTACTCTTGATTTCTGTAAACTTAGAGGGCTGATCATTTCTACCTATTACCTGTATATTTTCATATCCAAATTAGCCGCAAACACACGCCATTGCACCACTGTGGTCCCCTAACCACCAGCACAAAGAATTTGTTCTAATGAAAGTAAAGAAGTGAATAAACTGGGGTACTCCTTAACCAGAAGCATTGACGTCATGAGGAGCACACTATGGTGTAATTATTTACAATAGACCATTTCTCTAATGAGCTCCCTCTGCTGGAAACTCCTGTCATTACAAGCACTTCGCACCTTGGACAGCTCCATGTAGTGTGAAGCTCCAAGATGACATATTTTGTGTACCATTAGAATATAATCTAACAGATGAAAATAAAATTGAGACATGTTTTCCCTTGTCTTATATAGGCACAAGTGTTATCTCAGTAGGCTGTTAATCTCAGTGAATAGGGGGAATTATATTTAGGCTTAACTGTGACCCTGTTTGGAATGTTTATAATCTGTTCCCATTTATTCTCTTCAAATGTGTGTTAATCCATCCAGCACTGAAGGGGTTGATAGTAATCTGTACAGTACTTTATGTTTTTCCTCCCACAATACAATAAAGAACGACATAGAACAAGACTTTTTTTTACTTTTAAAATATATTTTAAATGAGTTTGAAATATGAAAATAATTTCATTAAATGATATATGTCATTATTGGTCTATCTATTAGATCTGTATGGAACTCTATAGACTAGCTACCAAAAGCTCTGATCCGATCATCAAGTAGACTCAAGTTTAATGGTTTGCTAATACATACTTTCATCCAATGGTAGGCCACTACAATGATCTTTGCACCACATCCCTGGAGAATGCTGCATCTTACGCTCCGTCACATGGACGATCTCAGGATGCCTCACCAACTGCCTTTGCGGTTCCTAAACATACTCCCACTTTACAGAGAAAACCGAAGAAGGCCCACAGTGAGCAACATCTGCAGACACAGTAGTCATTGCTCACTCACCACTCAGCCGCTGAGTGGGCTCCAGTAAAAGCAGGGTGCTTCCAGATCGCAGAAACATGCCCTAACATAGACACCAGTCTGTTCTGTAGACCTGCTAGAAACATGCCCTAACATAGACACCAGTCTGTTCTGTAGACCTGCTAGGAGAAGCCAGACATCTGTGGAAGTCTCTAGCTATGTGGCCTCTGGAACAATGTTTACAAACCAGTTCCCATAATTAAACCCAAGTCTGAGCCATAAGTTCATAACATCCCGATGAAGTCTGAACATAGACCAGGCAAACCATTGCCCATCTACATTTACATTTAGTCATTTAGCAGACGCTTTTACCCAAAGCGACTTACATATGTGCGACTTACAATGTATACACATTTTACATTTACACTGATGGCACACTGCACATCAGGAGCAATTAGGGGTTCAGTGTCTTGCTCAAGGACGCTTCGACAGGGAATCGAACTAGCAACCTTCTGCTTACTAAACGACTTCTTTACCTCCTGTACCACTGTCGCCCATCTAGGGCCTAATGCTTAAAGGCAGCAGCCAAGCTGGGGCCTATCAAGTCTAGCCAGATCTGCCCTGATCACAAGCTCTCCTGCAATCCATCTGAGAGGCTGAAAAAAACCATCAGAATTTGCGTCCCCCTATTCAACACGTGCCCAGGTAAATTAAGGGGGGGGGACCATAGTGATCACCAGAATAACCCACTGCTGATACCTCTCAGCTGACGGAAATAGTGTGCTGCTCAGACCAAGTGTTCGGCAAATGAGAATGTAGTCTGAAGGCTCTGAGATGTGATAGGATATAATATATACCATATATTGGAGACCAGTCTTGGATTTTAGTCAGTTATGATCCAGGTTTTAATCTTATACCGTGGTGGCCACCAAGGGAGACAAAGCCTGAATGTCCACTCATAGTTTCACCTCAGACTCGTTCGACTTATTCCTTCAGGGATCTGCTCTTAAAAAGCTGAGTTTAGGGGTGTTACCGTCTATTCAAATAAGCCATGGGTGCAGGGCTCTTTGTATCGACCTGGGGGGGGGGGGAGATAAGACCAATGTCGCACCTCACTCCCCTGGTAAAAATCAAGTATATTCACCCAGGAACTGTTTGCATGCTAGTTAAAACCAAATAAAAGTAACAATTATAAAAATAGCTGCAAGCAGCGATGCGGATTCCTCCAAAGATTGCGAAACCAGGGGAAAATGTATATTCTTCACAATTTTGGAAAGAAGAGTAAAAGAAGGAAAGAAGAGTGAAGAAGGGAAAGAAGAAAAGAAAGAAGTGTCTTGCTAAAGGACACTTCGACAGGGAATTGAACTTAAAACCTTCTGATTAAACGACTTCTGATCAAACGACTTCTCAACCCCTGCACCACTGACACCCAGGTTAATATCTGAAAGATTTGCTTAGATATTACTTCATTTCTTGCTTTTCTGCTGAATTTGAGTGGCTATACCGGACAAACGGTTGTGAGGATCAAAATTCTATTCACTGTTTTTTGTGAAGATCATCTCTGGTGATTTTGAAGACGATTTGACCAAAATTGTAGGAGGAGTAAGCTTTCAAAGGTTTTTTGATAAAACCGGGAATAACAGAAAATCTATACAACCGAAAATTGGCACCATTGAACGTTGAATTCGTCTTGATCCACGGAATCCAATGGTACCTCATTTTTGAAAATCCTCCTGACAGAGGAATCCTAACTAGGTATAAGATCATTGAATTATTGACTATGGCATATTCTGATTAACTATACCGGTCCCTTCAGATGGAGATGGAGGGAGATTGATTGAACTTTCCAAACATATTTGAATAGGATGGTGAGAATCCCTCATATGGGAGTCACAGTTAACGTCAGGAGACAGAACAAAACATTCTGCTGTTTAGACTTTTTATGGGACAAGACAGGGGGGGGGGGGGGGGGTCTGCTGGAGTCAAAAACGACTTGCACTCTAGATGGAAAGAGGGAAAGTGAGGCAGAGGAGGAAGGAGGAGAAGGACTGAAAGGAGAGAAATAAAGTGAAAATGTGACAAACTTGGTGGCTTGAAGCAATTGGGATAAAAATTGGAGACACTGAAACACGTACCTAAACAGCACATATATAGCAAGCAAGAAGTTGGATGTTTGAGATGCACAGTTGGAGGTAAGGAACCTAGCAACAATATTGGACCTCATATTTGCCCATATATGCTGATTCGATGTCTAACATTCTGGAAATGTTTTCCTAAATGATGTCATGCACTATGACACGCCAGTTGTCCGACTTATTGTATTCTGAAAATCATTTTGTGAGATTGTTTTTCTTTGTATTGTGCGGGTGATTTCAAACCTCTATGAAGACAGTAATACTTTCGAATGTGATTTGTCATATGGATAGGCACAAAGATCTTAGCCTATCAAGTAATTCATGGGAGGATAAGTTACTTCTATTTTGTGCTTTCAGATGGAGAAAACAGCTCAATGCTAAAGCACCAGAGCCACCGTGTCAGGCAGTCACCTTGTCTGCTGTGTGGTATCAAGAACAAAACCAATGCAAAGTGCATCTTGAAGGTCCAGCCTCTAAAAGCACTGACAATCACACAGAAACAGCTATATATCGTTTATGTATATGGTTTATGTGTGTGTGTGTGTGTGTGTGTACATACATAAACCCTGTATACAATGCAAATACACTACATTTAATACATTTAATATAATTTAATAATGGAATTGGAGAAGGAAGGGCCTGATACTGTGGGTCCTGTAAAAACAGCTTTGTGTACCAAAGTAGCCTATTACTGTGTGAAACTGGGATTGACCTTTATATTGTACCACAGTGGCTGGTTGGCTTGTGTGCAGTTTGTGGCTCTAATTTCATTGATGGGCAACTGGCAACGATCAGAGCAATGAGCAACGAGCAAAGTCCACTGCACAAGAAGTAGAGCAAAATCATTGGCAAAATAATTTAAGCGCAACCATGGGGGGGGGGGGGGGGCAGTGCAGTGCTCCCACATGCCACACAATAGCTTTAGTTCATGGAAGCCAGACTTTACTCATTGTTTTGCCTGTTGCCTGTTATTGAAAGCAGGACCCTTAGAGTGTGCCCAACATCTGGTAACGGGTGTGATGAAGTTGATGTACAGTATTAACATCTGCTTCATCACATATGAACCCTAAAGAACTTGTCTCTTGTGGGGGAAAAAACACAACGTAGATGTCAAGAAATTGTTTTACTATTCATTTTCAGATTTTACAAAAATATGACAAAATAAATTAAAAGAAATAAATTGTCCCATTTCCTAACATCTTTTTCTTTGAAAAAGAAATGAAATGAAAACATAAGCTTTACAGTGGTGTTGTTGGAAGAGCACGTCAAGAGGCTGAGGCGATTCGTCAGCGCGCTGGCTGGGAAGGATTTCCGAGATGTGTTGGTCTTGCTCTCCCATCCCACTCACCCATCCTCTCCCAGGCGACCTCTAGGGTACAGCTCATGCTGAAGCCCTAGACCAATTTCAACTTACAGCACGAGAAGAGAAAGAATAGGAACCTAAGCTTCGAGTGATCATGGTTGAGTCACACAGTGTATTCGTACGGCTCTAGAGGCAAACACGTTCCACCAGATCACACCTGGTTTCATCGGAAAACAAGAACCAAACATAACTATCCAAAGAAGGTTCTCGCTAAATGTAAATACTGCTCCAACTGCTCACGGGAATCATTTCTGAAAAAGATAAGTAGGTTCTCCCACTGATTCTAAATGTCATTTCTGAATAAAGTCTTTTGAGGCATTTTTCATCTGTGAAGGCCTTTTTTGTTTACTAAACTGTGCCGACCGGATCAGTCTAAAATATAATGAAAAAAAGTCTTGCAGCTTGTGTGCTTACACAGGCATTTAATCACCTGTTAGTTTATCAGTGTCTTACAGAACGCTGTAACAAGCTGACAACTGAACTCATCTCATCCATGACCGTTTGTAGTAATTTGAAATATGTAAATAAGAAACAAGTACAAAAGAAGCTATTATGTGATTCATTGAAAGTGGCTACCCACCTTGAATTTCAAACAAAATTCGAGCGACTTCCCTTATTGCATTACACAACACTGCCTTGCTAACCCACTTACTACTACATATTGTATTTCATTGGAGAAACACTAACCACTCAGTACCTCATGGCTCGCCTGGACGTCTTCCATCTCGAGAAGCCTGTTTCAAGTACACCCTCGCGTATCACTGGGGAGAATGACACTCATGAAATGAATTCAATAACATGACTACATAGCATGGGGTTAATATCCTCATTGTTAAATCAGCTCTTGTTTGACAGGCCTGTGAAAACCTTGTGCGTTTTCTCCGTCCTTCATATAGGATGGAGAAAACAGATTTATATTTTTCAAACAACAGAGATGTTCTGATGTCCTATGCTGTACAATGACATTGATGTTACACTTCTCTCTGCAAAGTAGAGGGGGTCTCACAGGAGAGGTGAAAGCACAGAGGGTTCAACCATTCAGAGCAGAATGATAGAAAATCGCAACCTAATAATGCCTCACAGTGAGATATGAATCTGCAGAGTGCAAACAAAATAAGGAAATACAATCTTTAAAAAAAAACAATAAAAAACAATATCATCAGTCTCCAGTTCACCATATTATTGCAAAATTCATTGAAGGATGGAATATATGGAGTATGAAAAGGAAGTGCATAGATGTTTTACGCCTCAATCTCTCTCTCTCTCTCTCTCTGTCTCACTGTGAGGGACACATTCTAATTACTCAGCATGGTTCACATGAACAGAGATGGTTGAACTGACTAATAATGAATTGCTATTATTGGGTGCGCTGCCTTGGCCCAATGCTGAAATCCACACTAAGCATTCTTTCCCTCAGACCTCCAAGCCGAGGGTTAACCAAGGACAGCTGATTCTAAGTTTGGGCGCCACCCTCTGGCATATGGCTGGAACTGAAAGTTATTTATTTACAAGGACAAAAACCAACACATGTATTAAAGTGTCTTTTGACAAACAAGTATGGCTCTCTGTGCAGGGTTTATCTCAAACCCTTCCCCCATTCTCAAACTGATACAGCTTTGGCAAATCAGAAGTAGAGGTGCATGATTCTCCCTAGATCATCTTGACCCAAATAAATAAAAACATAAATCTATGATAACAAATCATTATCATGGCTAGAAACAGCACCAAAAGGAATGAATGGTTAAGTTGACCGCAATGTTCGGTACAACTAGCAATAAAAAAATCCAGCTTTTGCATATGCTATGAGGCAGGCTGGTGTTCTCTTTCCTCCTGCTAGTAGCTCTTTCAGCTTTGCAGGGCAGCAGAATATAGTGCAAATGTCTTCTCCAGTGTCTGACTACCATGAGCTGTAAATAGGGATGAATCTCCTCTAGTCCAGGGTTTTTTTCTTCTGCAGACCAAAATGAGGGATTACAAAATGGGAATGCCCTCTCCTCTCCACGCATCCCATCTAACCCTTTCCAAAACACAACGCTATGCCATGTATGACTTTCCATCTTTGTCACTAAAGCTTTTCCCCCTACATCAAATCCGCCACTTTCTTTTTGATAATGTGGCTTCCAAATACACTCTCCAACTTCCTATGACCTTTCACACTCTCAAGGAGTCTCAAACAAACAAAATAGCAGATAGATTGAGCATTGTAGAATAAACCTCCATACAATTAGGATATTGCGAAAGTTATGGTGGTCCCCTCACACAAAACAGTGACTGTTGCCTTTTAGAACACTGTCTGAAGGAGATCTGAGATGGATGTCTCTCTGCAGTACTTTTTTATTTATATTGCTCGGTTAAACCCAAGGGATAAATAAGTAGAAAAATGGACTGGCCTCAAGTGACTCATAGTTTGAGATTTCTACTTCTGATATCTGATTTTAGGATTACTGAATATGTGTAATCAAAGAGTTAAAGAAAAAAAAAGAAGTATTTCCATTGTTGTGTGTTTCTGAGATGTAACCAAACTAAAGTTGAGAAAACCCCTGTTACTAAAATCCAACTGCTCTTTGGGAAAAGGCTCCCAAAAGTATAAGAAACACAGCTCATGCATTCCTACATGTATTGCAGAAAAGGGTTGGCAGAGCAGTGTGTGTGTGTGTGTGTGTGTGTGAGTGTGTGTTTGTGTGGGTGTATGTTTGTGTGGGTGTGTGTTTGTGTGTGTGTGTGTGTGTGTGTGTGTGTGAACGAGTATGTTTGAGAGGGGGTGTCACATGTTTAAAAGCCTCGATCTCTCACCCAGACATTTTCCCTGTCTTTCTCTCCCCTTAACCTCCTTAAACAGCTTTCAGGCCTAAGGTTACATGAACAGCTTTGAAAAAAGCACTGACAGGCAGAAGAGCCTCAATTAGTTCTCCTCCTGTCCTTCTTCCTCCTCATTTCATCTCTCATAGTCTAGTTTTTCTCCCTTTTTCTTTTTCGTAAAAAGAGGACGCGATCTTAGGGCCTGGGTGGCTCAGGGTTCGTGGAGTGTCCGTTCTCCCCGTTCTCCCTGGCCGGAGACGGGATCTCATCTGGAACCCCGTTCAGGTCCGCCTTGCTGGCCTGCTTCTCCGAGCCCTGTGACGACTCCCCGGGTCTGGGCAGTGGTGCCCCGTTCACGCAGGTTCCCCCCTCCGACTTGCCAAAGTTAAAGAGTTTGCTGGGGTTGAAGGACTTGCTGGGGGACTGGGAGCGCTCCTGGCCTGCGGAGGCCGCAATGGTGCCGCTGGTGTTGGTGGCGATGGAGCCGGTGGAGGAGGCAGCAGCAGCCGCGGCAGCAGCAGCAGCAGCGGCAGCGGCTGCGGCTTCCTTCTTGTTCTCAGGCGACTTGAGGAACTTGAAGCTGAGGAAGCCAGGCAGCTTGGGCTCGGTACCCGTGGGCGACTGCGGCGAGCGCGCCGTGCCCGAGGAGAACTTGCTCTGCAGCGGGATGATCTGCTTCAGCTTCATCACGTTGTTGTTGGCCAGCAGCGAGCTGGGTCGTTTGGGCTTGTCCCCGCTGCTGCCTGAGCTGTTCCGGCCCTTGCCCCCGTGGCTTTTGTCATGGTGGTGGTCGCCGCTCGAGGGGTCGGTGCGTCCCTCTTCCCGCTCGCGCTCGCGCCGTGCCTGGTGCTCAGCCTGTCGCTGCCGCTCCTCCTCCTCTCGCTTCCGCCGCTGCTGCTGCTGAAAGTGCTGCTGCGCCTGACGCTCATGTTTCTGTGGGGAGCACACATACACACGCACGCGCACACACACACACACACACACACACACACACACACACACACATATGTAAATCTTCACGTGTAAAACATGCAAAGACACATATAAAACACACCCAAATACGGTCTAAATGTGTCTTACACTAATACACTTCTTGTTTACATAACTCTGCATCATAACCATGAGGAACCCAAACTAATTATGCTAAGTGTGATGACATAACTCAGTGTCTGTGCTTAAGTTCAAAAGACTAATATTCAATGCTAACGCCAAAACAAAGATCATCTGATCTGATCATAATCATCTGAAGATGTCTAAAACCTCTAAAGACATATTACAAACACTACAGGCAACTGACCATTTCACATTAACTTGCAAAATTAACCTTCCCTCAACTCACATATCAAGCATAGCTGCACGTGCGGAACAAACACAAATGTCTTTGTGCAGTATGCCAACAGCATGTCAACCAGTTTTTGAACAACCCCAAAACTACGATGTACTAACCTATCATACATATTTCCTACAGTATAAAATCTGAAGTGTCAGAGTGATCTGTGCTATATATTGCGTGCGGTCTCCCGATGCCCCTGTGGGAATGGAAAGATGAAGAGGCCTGTTGAAAGATGCAGTGGGAGGATGGTGGTACCTTAAAGGCTTCCCTCCGCTGGAACTCCAGTTTGGCCATCTCTTCCCCCACCCAGCTGGGGATGTCTGGGATGGCAACATGAATGATGTATTTGAGGAGAACGGCAAAGTGCTGTCAACATGGAGAGGGAGAAGGAGAGAGGAGGGAGCGGGAGAGAGAGAGAGAGAGAGAGAGAGAGGAGGGAGAGAGAAAGAGAGGGAGAGGAGGGAGAGAGAGAGAGAGATGCCAGAGAGGGAAGCAGAGTTAGAAAATAATGGCATAAGGGAAAAAGAGCATTAGAAGGTGGCAAAGAGAAAGAGGGAAAGGAGAAAGTGAGCATGAAAAAATGATGAATTTAGAAAGAAAGAGAAAAAGGTCAGTCCAGCACAACACACCAATAATATATAGTGTCTTAATATAGAACATTATGCCCACTCTGCAGGTTTACAGTCAGTATCACAGCCAGTGAACAGCTGGGTGATTGTGGATTCAGGGCTTTTGAGGTGCTCATGTTACTGATGCCATTTGCGGCAGGTAGGCTATCGTGACAGGAGCTGAAAGCAGCTTGCGTGACGATAAATCAGCTTGAGGCTTTTCAACACTGACAGAAATAAACAACCCCGAAAGGCTGGGATCATTGTGACTGTCCCAGTTATGCAAACTCAGGGGTGACGGTAACAAATGAGAGCAGGACGCAGTGACAGAGGAAAACACAACCTACACACAGTGGTACATGCAAAGGTCATGGGGTCGCTCTGGTTTGCTCAACTTTAATACATAAAAGAAAAACACCCTTTCAGCTTTTCCCTTTGGACATTCTCTGAGTTATCCCATTCTATTTCATTATCAGGGATTATTCTGCTATTATTAGAGCACCACAAATACTTGTGTTTGTGTGGTGTCTCGTTTGCAAGCAGATCTGGTATGAAGTAAGTGCCTTCATAACAGATTTTTTTATTATTATTATTATTGTGAAAACCAAGAATTTACATGGATTAATTGAATCAGATCTTCCTCCCAAACTACAAATACAGACTAGATAAAGCTATAACTATAGCTGATGGCATACATAGTTTCATATGGAAGTGCTACAGACTAGTTCATAGAATATCTTCTGTATAAGCACAGCTAGTTTTGGACCAGCTCCAGTTTTGTTTTGAGGACTGTAGACTTTTCAAAGTCAGAGTAATCAAATTCTGGCACCACTTAACCGATGTTTGATGAACGCAATTTCATTATGGAGATTGAGGCTCTGTCACTGACTTGAATAGCGCATTGGAAACTTTCCATCTGTATTGAGAATGAAATAAGAGCGGATCGGGGTTGGGTCAGCTGAATTTCAGTTGAATTGATTGAAGTAAACGGAAGAACGTAGAAACCTGCCATTCAATTATACAAGAAATATGGAATGGAAGCTTGTGGAGAACATTAGTATGCAGAGCAGAATTCATGAATATGTTTCAAAGAGGGTGTCAAAATGTGGAAGTTGAGTAAGATTCTGTCAACTTGGGGGATGTCACCCATTTTGCAACTAGATGGAGAGTGCTTTGAATAAGGGGTCGAAAGATGATCAGACTGATTGGGGTTGATATTTAGTTTTCTGATTATTATTCTGGTGCTAATTTAGTCTCTTCCCAGACAACCTAACACAGCTGGCCTGTAAGTACAAATGCAATTGGGATGGAAGTACCACTGTTTTGAATTAGAAGTACCAGTATTACTAAAGTTCAAGAAACCAAATTGGTGCTAATTTTAGTTATTGCAACTTCGAATACATTTTTATGATTGAGAATTTCCATTTGAAATGTTTGCTCTTCATTTGAACTTTTCCTGACCCTTAGGCGAAAACATACAACTGAAAGTAAAGACTACTTTGTCTACTTTGCGTCAGAGCCTGTTTTCTTTTTTTAAACCAAGCCTATAAATATGGGCCTAAAATATTGTAAGTCCGATTCTTTTGTCACAGATAATTACTACCATATCAGCCCTGAAAAAAAAAAATCAACATATTGGTTAACTAGCTTCTTTTGAAACTCCACTTTGTCTTAAGAAACTTCACAACGGTAGTCATAGGAACCCAGTATTTATAGCCTCTAAATATCTCTAAAACCCAAAAGCTTTGCGTGTTCGTGTGTGTATGCACGTGTCACTTTGACAGCTCGTTAGCCTGAGTGCGGGCTCTGCACCAGCAAATGACAAGAGCATACAATACAGGTACAGAGGAGTGGATCTGAATAAAAGAGTGTGTCTGCGTCAGTACCTCCAGGATGACGATGGAGATGATGGCCATCTCAGGGCTGAGCCAAGGGAAGAGACGTTGCAGCTGACCACACTGGCCAATCAGGTAACAGTTCACTATGATGGCAATCAGCCCCATAGCTTCCATCACCGTCTAAACACACACACATATACATCCACTTTTAGTATACTATATTCAGTTGGTATCTTTAAGGGTGTGAGAGCCTAGCCAAACCAAACAATCTGCCAGGTCTTTTAGCTGACTGCAAATTCTGTTTGGTTGTCAGTTTCATTGGTTGACAAATTCCCTGTGTACTTCACACTAACTTTATTAAGTGTGCTGATATTATTAAATATTGCACGTGTACCAATGCAACAAAAAATTATCCATGTTAAAGAAGAACCATTCTCTTGAGTAGCTCAATTATGAATACATCTCATCAATCTGCTTTAAATCGAGTGGCCTTATGCATCTGGTCAAGAATCAACCGCTCCAAAAGCAAGTAAATCACAGGTGACTTATCACTTACCAAACCAGCAGTTTAGATTATTATTAATAATAATAATAATAATAATACATCACATTTATATAGCGCTTTTCACAGTTTTCAAAGACGTTTAGATTATTCTTAACCGTGATAGATCTCTAGACTGTGATGTACAGGTGACCTCTGACCTGCCACTGGCCGATGCTCTCCACACGCAGGCCAAAGGGCCTCTGCAGGCCGGTGCAGAGCTTGAAGGCATCGCTGCGGATCTCAATGACGTTGTTGATGAGGGCACACATGGCGGCCAAGGGGAAGGCGGAGGAGAAGAGGACCACGTAGCCAAACTGGATGAACATCTCCTGGTAGTCCTGGAAGGTGTCCTGCACAAGCACCATCAAAAGTGTCCAGACATATCACAGACACGATATGAGTGAAAACAGGAAATCACCTTCCAAGCAAGGAGTACAGGAAAGTGATCTAGAGACACCTAAACCATGTTCAAACACTAGACGTCGACAAGCTGTTCAAATGCCATTACGTCTGTTGTTTGACGTGTCCACAAGAATATGTTTGTTTTAATGCAGAACAAATATTGACTCGAGATACGGTTATATGGCCTCTCACAACCGAACAGTCAAGGGTTACACGACCAAAGCAGACCGGATCAAACTAGATTAGACTGGATTAGATTAGATTCAACTTTATCATTGTGCAGAGTATGAGTACAAAGCCAATGAGAAAGGGTAAAATACAGTATTATTTACAGATAAGTGCAGGAAAAGTAAATACTACAGCGATGCAAGTGATGCTTTATCATTGGAGAGTTACAATATACAAATGTTAGATATGTGAATATTTTGAATACATATATACTGAGAAGTGATCAGAGTTAGAGAAAAGAGAGTGCATATGTAAGGTTGTTTGTACAGTGTAACCAACATATGTACCGTTGGTCGTATGTACAGTAACGTTATTGGATAATGTAGGTGGTTCAGACTGTCCAAAATATGAATAGTGCAAATGACATGGTCGTTAAAGTACTGTAAACACACTGTGACACACACTCTACTAGGCTACAGTGCCGACACAAATACTGCATGTATAATGAGACACTCAAAGCAGCTTGGTGACAGGTGCTTGGCCATGAGTGGACACAGAGTGAGGGCCAAGAGAACCTCATTGGGCAGTGAACTGTAGAGTTGTCCTCAATGACACAAACAGCCTAAGGGGCAGTTGCACGTGCAAACAGTATGCAAGGCTGTCTAATGAAATACACTCTAAGCCTGACATAGAATCTCTTAGTGTTAGCTGTTGGTGTGACTCCTTTGCCTACCTAGTTGTAGGTGTAAACTGGTCATTTCTGACTAGAGTTCTAGACTACCAGTAATTGAAAGGAACATATTATTTCTGCAGTAGGGTGCCTCTAAAAGTAGCCACCTGGCAGAAAAGAAATCAGTAGTGTATTTTTGGAGACAAAGTGTTCAACAAGGGATTTTACCTCAGTTTGGCTATGCAGACTAACAAGCCATAGTGTATCAATTACTTTGTCTTTCATGAAATTAAATGACATTTCCTGACCTATTTGTGGAGCCGAGTTTGTTTTTCTTGATTTTCCAGGGTACTTCATACGGCAGGTTACAGACCTGCCCTGTTATCTCCACTCCGCTGGTACGTTGGCACAGTAGCACAGTGGTGAAGTCTAAAGCCTAGCAGTTTGCAGGTAACTGTTTCTGTGCTGCTTTGCACAGGCAGCTGCTCCCCAGCAGAGCCAATGAAGCAAGCATAAAGTGTCTCATGACAGAGCCTGTACTCGCTGTGCATATTTCATTGTGCAGAATGCTGAAACACTCCTGGATTCCCGCAGTGCTTTAGTGAACAGACCAAAACCCAAAATAGACGTTCGACTGCCTCAGCAACCAACCCCCACCCCCCAAAATTATTTATTTTTAAGCTTTTCAGTACACTTCTACTGAGAATGGCAACTCACAAATCAGACAAAACTAAAATAATTAACAAACAGACCTAATATTCTGTATGTAATTCTGGGAGTAATTTGATTCACCTAACCAGGTTCAATATCAAAGATTATAGTGTGTCCCAGAAGATAAAAGTGTACCTGTACCCACCTCATACTTCTGCATGCAGCTCTCCACCTCAGCCTGCGTGAGGGTATTGGACTCCCGTTCTTCCGGAGGCTCGATCCAGGAACCCCGTTTGGTCTTGCTTTTGTCCGGATCCAGGCTGCGGCCCCTCCTGCGGTGGTGCGAAGACATTGTGGGTCCATCGTGACTGGATGTGGGCATGGTGGCTTGGATGATGGGCTCTGAACCCAATTCCTTCCCGTCCGAACTGCTGTTTTCTTCGTCGTCGTCATCATCGCACATCTCGAAGACAGAGGCTGGGTCCATACCCTTCTCCATCATAGTAGGGCTGCCCTCATCCAGGAAGTTATCCTCCTGTGATGAGTTTGGGGAGGCAGACTTCGCCTTCCGCCTGTCCACCTTCTCCATGAAACTCACCTTCCTCAGCTTCAGGCCACAGTCGATCAGGCTCTCGCTCTCCATCTCGTTCTCCTCCCCTCCTCCTCCGCCCGCCCTCCCGCTCTCTTCCTCCTCCGTGGCTTCATCCTCGCTGTCCGCCACCCCGCAGGCGCCGTTCAGACACTTCTTCTCTCGGCGCTCGGCTCGCGATCGCCTCGCGCCGGACCGGGTCCCCCTCAGCCCCGGGCCTGGCACGGCGGGGTCAGAGGGCGAGAGATGGGCCTTGCCGGCGGCCAGACGCACGTAGCGCATCAGCGCCGTCATGAGCAGGTCCCAGACGGCCCGCAGCGTCAGGTCACCCAGCTTGTGACGCTCATACAGGTAAGGCTGCAGCACCTCTTTCACGTTCTGCAGGAACTGCCGGATGATGAGCAGAGTGGCCAGCATCTATAAAAAAGGAAGAAGAGGTGGAGGAAGAGGAAGAGAAAAAAAGAAGAAAAGGCTTTTTTCTCTGCAGGGTTTTACAACTTGAGAAAGATGTGTTTGTTTTTCTTGTTCCACAGACCTCCCAGAGGGCATGTTCAGAGTCTCCTGTCTTTGTTTAAGACAGCTATATATTCTTGATCTATATTATACCAAACCCTACTTTCTTCAAAAGGCAAACACATCCGGAATCGAATTTTGGATGAGAGGCAATAAAATTCGCTTAAAAATTTGGCCCTTAGCAGTTCCTCCACAGAGAGTTTATTCCTGTGGCCTGTGAAGCGTTTCCCATTCGCGCCCAGGAGATGAAGGCTGTTTCCAGCACAGTATCAGATCATCAAAGCACACAACCGTGAACGTCTAAGCCAAGTATATCCTGGAAAAAGTGCAAACCCTCACACTGACTGACAAAAACACAAAAAATACTTCACTAAATTGAACAACACAAAAGTGAACAAAACTAAGTGCTGCACTAAATTGAACAAAACGAAGTGGTATGTTCACTCAAAAGTGTGTGAGAGTAGTAACAATTGCAAAATAATCTTTCAGTGTGACACAAATTAATAAGAGGCTTTATAAATAAAAAGACGTCCAGCCTCTCTACTTCCTCAAAATGATGAGGTCACATTGTGTGTGACTGAAGGACAAAGTGAAACTGTGGTAAAATCTGTGTAGGGCAGGTAAGGATGAGGACTAATCAAGACTGTGCCAGTAGTTTGGGTTATTGTTTTACTGGGGTGGCATGATGAAGAGATACATCATCATGATGGACAGAAGGATTTGAGGTTTTTTTTTTTTTTTTTTTAAGGGGGTGGGGGCATAATCATCAGTATCTGTTTCACCAACTTTACTCAATTGACTGTATTCACACAGAAAGACAGAGAAATTAATGGAGTGAGGAAGAGAGAACATGAAAGTTGAGGAAGGAGAGAGTCTAGTGGTGTGACTCATGCAGTTCAGCAGTTGGTGTGTCTAAGCAGGGAACTGAAGGTATTCAATGACATACATCAGCTGCTCAATGCGATCTGTGGAATTGAAATAGACCTGTTCTTGCACAAATAATGTTACAACCACCAGGCTCTGAACAGGTTTAGGCTGCCATTGATGCCTAATGTCTGTTTGAATTTAGAGAAATTTTGGCCATATGGTGGTACTTGACCAATGATTAGCTGTAATTCGCCCTCTGGTGTCCAATAAAAATCTAACCGCCCTTCACCCAGATAAATGTGTGTCTTACCTCCTTCAGACGCTCCATGTCTTTGAGGTAGAATCCAATATAAAAAAGGCTGAGATAAGAATTTACAAACTGAAACTGCAGGAGAGAGAGAGAAAGAGAGACAGACAGAGCACAAAACAAAAACTTTCATAACCAAAACACTTCTACTTGTCATCTGAATCGCATGCTTTACTGGTCTAATATGGCTTCTCTCCCAAGCACATTGAGGCAGCCATTAAGAAAAAAGAAACAAGCTGCTCACTTACAAGAACCATTTTGATGATGAGATTTTTCTCATAGGCACTCTGGAGTCTGTAGTTTTCTGCAAAGGAAATGCAAGAGAACAATATTACCACATTCAGCTTATTTCCAATAAGTCTCATTGCTTCAGACACAAAACACTGATAAACAGTGTTTTTCTTTTGCAGTCATAATGGACACTACCAACTTTGGGCTGCACATCAGTATTATGTGGGGGAAAACACATCAGATAATTCATCCAATCAGAAAGTCAGTCTAATGCGCATGCTACAGCGTTCATGGCAAATATGAGGCTTCACATCCTAAGTGTATCCTGTTTCCATAACATGAATTGATTTATAGATCGCCTTGCTTAATGTACATGAACTACATGCGGATCCATGACTGTTGGGGAGTGATAATACCCAATCATTATGCCTCATACAAGACATTTTTTAACAGTGCAATATATATATAGGAAGATATACTCTGCTTAAATAAATGCATATAGCACTATAGTACATAGAGAATAGGGTTTTTCTTGCTTTGCATCATATGAACTCACCCATGTCATTGAGCCAATAGGCAATCTTCTTGTACATCTCATCACACGCATTCACAGTGATGGCCAACATAATTTTAGGAATAAACCTGGCCATACGCGGTAGCTCTTTGATGCTCATCACAAATTCCTGTAAATGGAAATTGAAATAAAACATTAATACTTTTCACAACAACAAGAACGGGGGGGGGGACTGTAATCCATTGTACAAATGAATTACTGACACACTGAAAACTACTGAGAAGGATGTCAATGGATGTCAAAAGGTCATATCAGGATATATCCATGTAATAAAAACATATTTCCTTTCCATTTTCACACAGGGTAGTTGGAATAAAAGCACCCCTAGCAACAAAACAACTCCTCCCGCTTCCCTCTTGGGCCATCGGTCAGTGGGTGGTGTGAAACTCACCTGCAGCTCAAAGCATATCAGCATGGCCAGGAAGACGAAGCAAAGGCATAAGATACAGATTGGAAGGCTGACCAGCCACCTGAACAGCCGCCTCCTCCACGGGGGGTAGTAGAACTCCTCACAGCCCGTCACTGGGCTACAGCGCTTCACTCCCTGAGAGAGAGAGAAAGAGAGAGAAAGAGAAAGATAGAGAGACAAACTGTTAGGTGAAAATTCACCCTAGTTACCTCAGGACTCCGGAGCTGCATATAGTATATAGTATATTTATTAGACAAACAACAATTGCAATCGGGCTCACCCCCAGCACAAGGCTGAAAGTAAAGCAAGGATAAACACATCGCACAAGGTTTATATAGACAGAAGTTTGGCGTTCAGCAGGGATAACCACGTGGTGGATCTCTGACGTCCGAGGCAAGGATGGAAGTTTTGCAAGGTCGGAAGAAGTTTATCACCTCTGGTCTAAACATGCTCTTGTAGATATGCAGACTAAGTGGCACCTAATAATCTAAGTACCACACACGCAGAAACACAGAAAAGCCATGTTCCTGCTTACATAAGTACATGATTCATATAAGGTAATAAATAATACAAGGCACTTGATTATTATATTCTTAAGTCATTAACAGTGTTTGGAAATGATCTCCATCACAGACAGAGAGAGAGAGAGAGAGAGAGAGAGAGAGAGAGAGAGAGCGAGAGGAGGCAGCAGAGGGGATTAGGTGCAGGAATATAGAGAGTGGGAATAGACAGGGCACATCAAAAAGGAGGAAAAGAAGAGGTGAGAGTAATGCCTCCTCACTTGTCATGTTCATGATGACGAAAGTCTACAATATTAGTACTACTACAAATTACAAGATAACATTAAAGAAACTAACAGTTAGTATTCAGAGAGCAAATCCTTCCACTCTAAAACACCCTAGCTCTGATACGTCTTGTGTCAACACCCTGTGGCCCAGTCTCTGGTCCTTACCCTGAACTGTGGCCGGGGCTCCTCCAGCGACTCAGAGGGGGTGTCCAGCGTGCCCCACTTGTAGGCGAGCTCGGCCCCCCTGCGCTTCCAGCGCTCCAGGAACAGCGTGGCCCACACCACGTTAAAGAGGGCGAACACCACGCAGCAGATGTCCCGGCTCGTCTGATGCACCCGTCAGGAGGGAGGGCAGCGGGCACAAAGATCACAGCAGGACATCAGACAAAAATACAAATGAATGGCTTTATTAACCAAAATCCTCATGTCACTAGATATTGAATACATTTTTGCATGAAATAATTCTCTGGATAAATAATCTTAACTCAAAATGTGCTTATACTCACTAAATATACCTAAATAGACTAATACATATTGTGTAATAAAAGTGGATAATAATAATAATGAGGTTTTAATGGCGACGGTTATTGCACAGCAAGAGCAGCACATAAGAAAAACCCCTCTTTAGATGTTAAGTCGTTACATCCCTCTTCAGGCACATTAGAGCGCACAATCCCTCGCTAAATCCGGGGAGCTGATCCGCTAGCAATAGCCTTTGTTTACCTGATCTGATTCAGTGAGCATCCACAGGACGAAGCCGATCACTGCCGGGTACAGCATGGAGGTGGTGTAGAAGCCGAGCCAGGCGAAGTACATGGCTATCTTCACACCAAAGTAATCGCAGATATCATCTGCATTGTAATTACATGGATGGAATAAATGAGATTAGGTGGAAAGGCAGAGGGATGAATGAAATAAAAGGCACATTTTTAATAAAGCTTTGAAAGGCTGTTTTTGGTAGTCGGAGCGAGGGGGCATTAGGTTCGTTGAATTCTTCGTGGACCTAAATAATTCAAATAGCCCATTGGTAACTCATTTCGTTTAAGTGACTGTCAGCCATATTAAAAATGTGCTGTGCCTGCCATGTCTACTGAACAATATGAAAGTCAAGACTTTGCCAAAGATGAAGTGATGAGGTTATGACACACCAACACCAACACACACTAGTGCAACAAGTAATGTACAAGGTCAATAACACTTGTGCAAGTTCACTGACCTAAAGGCTGTTTCTCACACACAGCCTGGACCCATGACTTCATCAGCTGTCCCAGGATCCTCTGCTCGTGAAGGGGGAACTCCTGCTGGATCACCCCTCTTGCTTTCAGCTCAGGGACTAAAAGATAGGGACACATAATGATATAAGACATGCACATTAACACATGGACGTTAAGACACACCCAAACACACTCAAACACACATACCCAAGATCATGTACTTCATGCATCAAACAGACATAGCACCATGCAAAACAGCAGAGGCCGGGCGAACAAAAGCAGTGATCCTTAGACTCTGTACTGATCCTGTGATCCAGTACTCCACATTAATAACGTTCAATAATGTTCGAGACAACAAAGGTAGCTTACTGATGGGCTGTCCTTCCAGGAAGTGGATATTGTGGAGGACCTCGCCTTGTTTAGATCTAAGATTGTCCAGCCAGTATTTGATGATACTCTGCCGTTCCTATGGGAAACAAAGGTGGCATTGAGAAAGTCATTATTTGTCTCCTCTATTTGAAACTACTAAAAAAGGACAAGTTGAATTGATATCAGTTTGATCCATTTATTGTTTTGTTCACCTGTTTGTTCAATACTCATCACATTATGCCCAGAAACACCTGGGCTCTGGTTAGTCAGCCATGTCTCGCGTGTATGCTCTCGTGTGTATGCTCCTTAGCTCACTCACTTGTGATGTGAAGAAGCACAGTTCACTCTCGATGTTCTCATAGATGTAGTCTTCCTCGCAGGAGAAGCTTCGAGTCCCTCCCCCAAACTCCGGCTTCACAGGTTTCCGTAAACCCATCTCCTCTGCACCTCGTAACAGACTGCAGAAACATCAACAACAGCATGACAGCTCCAAAACACAGAGGGGTGAAAAGAC
>NC_045161.1:12219651-12339651 GCF_900700415.2 Clupea harengus | reverse complement strand
AGAGAGGAAGCGCACACACACAGGCCACACACAACACAAATAATACCTAACTCCAGCTGACTGTGCATGCACATATCACCATTCAGTTCTCATCATTTCTATTTCAATGCTTAACATGGTTAAAGGTGCCATATGCAAGAATCTTTCTTCAAAACATAAAAAATGTAACTAAAAATAAAAGTGAATGTGAAGAGATATCTGTCAACTGAACAGGACGAATATGTTGACCATCTCAGGTACAACAGCCAACTAGGGCGTAATAAATCACCATTTTAGAAGTATCTATCAATTCACAAGAAATTAAATAATTTCCTTTGTAAGAATATTTGGTGTGCATATGCCAGCTGTGGCATACCAGGTAGTTACAGGATGCGTTCAGTAGTTGAAACACATGACCTAAATCCTGAAGCCACTGTTGGGCACAAGGCAAGAGTGGTACAAGTTACAATGAATGCACAGTCGTTTAGTAGAGGTGCTTCCAACCGGACTTGAACAGTTGACCTCAGCACAGCTGAAGGTAAGACATATGGCTGTAGAGCTTGTTTGTTGTACTACTTGTTTTTTGTGGATGTGTTCCACTGCCTCGAACCACAAACACCTGACACAACCAGGCTCCCGGGCAAGTAAAGCACATACTGTCTGCATCAGCTTACAATGCCCTTACTGTCCAGAAAGACAGTAAGCACTGTTTGAAAATAATTCTTCACAGGGAAAGCTGAGAGAAATGCTTCCATGTACTGTGTGTGTATATATATATATATATATATATATATATATATATGCACTACAGGCTGAAAAGGGGGGTCTTGAAAATATATTTATGGTTGTCCACAATCCACACGCAAAGCTACTCTATGACTGAAGACTGTCAGACAGAAGATAATTTCTCAGAGCTTTCTCACTGGATAACACGCTCGCTTTGTGATGCTGATTCCCACACCGTGTGACAGAGTGATTTTGTTTTAAACCCGCAGCAATTGCTTTCACTCCGAGTCGCTTCAGTGTTTTTTTTCTCCCTTTTCTTTTGTGCCCCGTTTCATCCATTCAAAGTCACCATTCTCATCACGATGGCTACGGCTGAAAACTCGCCCTTTCAGGGATGGCGCTGGCCCAGCCCCCTAACCTGCCATGCAAGGCTCCATGGGCGAGTGGGTGCACAGACCTGTTAGAGGAGCTGAAAACCCCTCTCACTGGCGTTGGCAGGCAGTGCTCTTTCTCCCCCTGCTTCAACCCCCACCCCTCTTCCTCTCTAGTCACTCCTGCTTTCATTCTTGTTCCCTCTTGCTCACTCTCTCTCTCTCTCTCTCACACACACACACACAGACAAACACACAGTATTTCTCTCTCTCTCACATACACACACACACACAATATTTCTCTCTCACACACTCACTGTCTCTCTCTCTTTCTTTCACTGTTCTAGTGTCCACAAACTGTCTTTGTTAGCCTCGGCAAACAGAAGAAGACATTTAGGGCTCCCTCTCACTTGCTCATTCCCCTGTTCCTCAGTATTTCACTGCCTTCCTATATAGCTCCATTGGCCAGTTTCATTGCCCCGGCGTGTGTGCATTGGCACCTGCAGTGTACACACAACCTGGGGAACGGAGCAGAAAGGGCCATATAGATTTAGGGTTTTATGTCAATGGGCCTCCTCCTCTCCCGCCTCTCCCTCCTGGCTGTGCGCTGTGGGACTGCCTGCACAGCACTTTCAGAGAACAGAGGGCAGAGGGAGACTGCTGAAAATCCTGCTTCCCAAGCTCCTCTGCACACGCACCGATCCCTTCCCCAGTGGCCCTCTCTCCTCTTCCGTGATGCCCCAGTTGGTTTATTTACATCAGCATAAGCGGGGTCACTGCAACATCATGTAAACATCTGAACAGGCATGTCAAAAAGCTACAGGACTTGGGGTTAACAATACAATGCTGTTACAGATTTCATCTTGTCTTCTTGCGTGTTTGATTTTCTAAAATCTTTTAGTGCCAATGAGGAGCAATGTGTATGACAAATTATGTGAGGTGTATGATGCATGTGGAACTTCAATTCCATGTTATAGACCACGCAGTTCAATTAAACAATGCCAGTAATGGAAGCTCTCTGATATGCCGTGGCTTGTTATCGAAGTCCCTGAACTGGGCATTGTGAGGGTGAGTGGAAAATTTTGAATAAATTAATGAATTTCAAAGGACTTGATCCAGCTCTGCATACACACGCACACACAGAGAGACATTGAATAGATAATCCTCCGATACTTAAACTGATGTAGAGACAATTAGATGTTTGCATCGGTGATGGATGGTATGGGAATGTTTCTCAGCAAGGCAGACACTACACAGAGAGCGACAGATGACCCATCTATATTTAGCTGATTACTGAGGTTAGGATTTAATCTGTCAGTTTACTGCCAAATCCTTTAATTTACAATTTGGTGGCAGTCATCTGTTCAACATCTGACCTTAAGCAAAAATGGGCCTGAGATAACAAACTCTCTTAAATAGGGTTTACCAGAGCTAATCAATGATTAAGTATCCATACAGAAGGGAATGCTCAGAGACAACTTCCTGCCCAAAATACTAGCAATAATCATAGCATTTCAAATTGACCCATCTGCCTCTAGTTGGAGGAAGTTGAAGTGATGGCTGCCAAGATCGTTATAATTAGTCTGAATTAAATATTAATTGAAATGGAACCTGTTAATAGCCACAATCTGGAGAGGTTGTCCCCAGCAAGCTAATAACTGTGTGGCGGGCAGAGGTTTTCTCAACAGGAAATAAGCAAATGTGCAATTATAATACATATAATCAATTATGCATCTTTTCTACCCACCACTCTCCTCACAAACTTCAATAAGGTTTAAGCTGAGAGATGCTTTCCTTTGAGAGAGTGTACTTACTTAGCAAAATACAAGCATTCTCAAGAGGACAGTCACTCTAATGACTATTGATGACTGACCACTGTCTGGCCACCACTGTCTAAATGGTAGGTTACTTTCTACATACCAGGGCAAAGCTACAGTTCTGCCTTGTGTGATCACACACATGAAAGCAAAAAGAGTCCTTATCTAGAGCAACTAGGATTATACAATTCTATGACTGATTTGAGGAGTCAAGTGGTTGATAGGAGCTCTTATTGCCCTTCCAGTGGTCCCTCTAGACACTGACAGATATAGAGCAACACAAGATATTAACACAATTTAAAGACCCCCCCCCCATAAAAAGAATCACCAGATATTCCTGCTCCCCAGGGAAATGTCATTACCTGCTTAAACTTCCCTCCACTGCTGTTCACTATGCACTGCATCCTTCAAGTCTCTCTCTCTCTGTCGCTCTTTCTTTCTTTCTCTCTCTATCTTCTCTCTCTCTCTCTCTCTCTCTCTCACACATCAAGTCCCATATCCCCAGATCAATGATATGAGTAATGAGATATGATGTCAGTGCTGCTTGGGCATAATGGAACCGTGACACCAGTCAGTTCCAAACCCCCTGCTGATTTCAGCTCCTATTATTGCTCTTAATATAGCCACAGCCACGAAGCCGAGAGGCACCGAAATCAATACAGCTTGAAACATTAAGGAACGTTACTACGGAGTGGAGGAAGCCCATCTGCGATTCAGAGAAGATAGAACTGGATACATGCTGTGGGTGAGGTGGATAGAGAGCTGAAGCTGGGAACAGCTATGTGTGCAGTGGAAATGCATGTCAGGAATATGCGACCTACAGCCAGAGCATGGAGGTCATACTTCTGCTTTCCGAGCATTGGCTTGCAATTTCTGCCCTCTGTGGCAAAATCATGAGTTTGTAAAACATGACAAAGCATGAACAGCAAAAATAGCTGTTTACTAAGATCGCCTCTGCCACAGCAGAAGGTAAAATAATCTGTTCAGAAAATGCATAATTCTAATACAAACAGAGGTTATACGCACACGAGTGGTAGACGGAGAGCAGCTCTGAGCGATAAAACTAAATGTTTCCTAATCTAAACTATGACACAACCTTCATCTCAGATTAAGAGATTAAGCCATGATCCTGGCTGGCAGCGCCTTCACAGTGCTGTGCATGGTGCCCCCACACCACTTGATGACAGAAACTCAAAGGGTGAAAGTACGAGCCCCAGTGCTCGAGTGCACCAGTGCACGAGTTTGAAGATATGATGGTGCTGCAGTCACTTGAGAGGCTACTTGCTAGACTCTCATGCCACACTGCACAATTATTACACTATTGTGGAACCGGCCTTGGAGCAAAAGCATGGAGGGAAGATGCAGAATTGGTCGGAGAGAGTGAAACTACATTACAAATGAATATTATATTTTGTTGTTGCCGTACACATGAAAACTGAAGTACGTTGCATTCACAAGCTAAAGTTTTTGAAGTCAAATGAATGAGATGATTAATTATGGGCAGACCAGGCACACTCAGGTGCAGAGTAGGGCATTTCACTCAAACCATTAGCACGCCTAAAACCCTGTTTGTGACACCACTGGGATATATGAGGCTATATCCCTAATTCATATAATTTAGTTTTTATAATAATATAATGTCACATCGAAAGCTCTTCTAAAACTATTCCCAGCTAAATCTTCCCATCTTATAGCCACATCCATTGACACAGTGTATCCTTAGGTTATCCCTCTGGATCAATCAAGAATTTTGATTATGGATTATGACGTCATTTTGTTACAGTAGGGCCCAATGCATTTCTCTTATCAAGGGTCTAGTGATGGATGGAGTCAATAATATCATAGGTGAGAGAAAAAAACACCATGGGTTGAAAGACACACGTCTGCAGCAGTCATCCAGATTGTGATAAAGGGAATGAAATGCACTGCACTGGAGTAGGCCTCCAGTGAAGAGTGCTGGCTGTATATTACAGTCAGACATCTATATAACTGTTAGAACCAAGGTCACCTCCAACCCCTTCTTAGCCATGTCTCAGATCACTAACAGGCAGCTCAGCACAACACAGGAAGTGAATAAAGTAACAGGACTAAGAGGAGAAGATATCTTCCACCCATGTCGCACAGCATTGTGCCTTCAAAAACACGTTGATGAGAATGACAAGATGCTTTCTCAGCACCACACCTAGTATTTCGAGTATTTCAATACAGTAGGTATTACAAGGGCTTTCCAGCCAACACATAGGTGCCCAAACAAATCTGAGCTCACTGTCATCTGAACCTAATGTATGAGGATATCTCAATTGGGAATACATTTATTGTGTGCCAACCTCTCCATAGTCATCTATGGAGCAGGAAAGGAATATGTGGACTACAAATATGTCCTCCACACGTTTAGTAATGACCATTGCCTGAAACTTACTTTAAGAACCAACACTTCAACAACCGTCTTCAAACATCATCATTACATAGTACTAACACACTGTAGGCCTACAAAAAAATATGTGTACACACTGCACTTATCGTTCATCTCACCTTAAATGCCCAATCAAAGATTGTCGAAAGATTACAAATCTACACTGTTAGCTGATTTGATGGGCCATTGCTAGCGACTTGTTTAATGCAACAGATTTTCCTAAACATATGTTAGAAATACTGTGCTAGATATTAGGCCCGCCACAGGGAAGATGTATTTCAGACGCACCAAAAAGCGCACTGACAGCTTGACGACAAGCTGACATCACGTCGCAACAACACATCAACTTCCTCTGTCATTACAAACACTGTGAGACGGTATGACATCACACTATAATCGAGCCTAATGCACCCGCACATTATAGCCGAATTATTTCGCTATCGGTGCGTTCTTTCTATTAGACTTGCCATGGCTTGGCAACACTGCATCATTCTGCAGTAAAAGCAAATCTTGAGGGGTGCTCGATGCGGGCCCAAACACGAGAAAACAATCCGCCGCAACGCATCTCTTCCAAAACGCAGCCTAATAAAGCCCAGTGTATAGAGTATGCTACATGGACTAAATGGCAATTAAATACGATAGAGGGGTATGCACATGGCGAGTGCCACCGTTCTAAGCCTTATTTTGCTTAGCCGATCGACACGGTTAGCCACGACACCACTGGTTCCAGAAATAGCCCACACTGACAGAACATAGGCTAGATAGCTTCGGTCTTAGGTCGGTGCCACTTGAACATACTGTGTGAAGTTTGAAATAAAACTGTCTAGTTATAATCTGACCACAGCGATTGCCAGACTGATGCAATTGATGCAAGGTTAGTCCCTAAAGTTAATCTCCCCCAAAACTCTAAAACGGACATTTAATGGGACAAAACACATGACTAGTGGCTGGTTCGGGATGGGATACTTCATAACCAATATTTAGCGCAGTCATTAGAGTGTTTAAAGGCGACATTATTTGGCTTGACCTTAGTGCCAGAAAGACGCTAACGCCGCGCAAGACATCATTTCTTTTAGGTGGCATTTCCATCTCCAAATACCCGAAAGAGACAAAAGACGGCGCGATGCTCATTGTGTTCCTCCGTCACATCCACCTGTTCTGGTCACTCGCGTTTATAATCTATTTTTCGATTACAGCTCGCGCTGGCTCAGAAGACGGACTCACCCAGAACGCCAGAGGATGATGTTGGATGCGAAGCGGCACTTTGGTCTGTCTTTTCCCCTTCTCCCTGCGACCGGTGTCTGTGCCGTGAGATCTCGGTGTCGGTGGTGCTGCTACATGCGGCTGTAACGGCAGCTGCTGCTGCCGCTCCCGGCTCGGGCATGCTGCCTCAATGTGGAGTGGCTGCTGTAGTCGTCCAGGAAAAGGGAGTGAAATTAGACTTGTCTGGGTAGCATGTAGCGCGGCCGGGGGATCCGGGACTGGGGTTAAATGAACGTGAAAGTGAAGTGAAGGTTGTTGTGGCTCATCCTGGTTGCAGCAGGATGCAAGCAGATTGATTGCGTTCTGGGAGAGTCTTACTATAGATGGAGGAGGGACAAAGGGAAGGGGGTAGATACACGTAGGCTACATGCTCAGATACACACATACCCATTCGTTGAAAAGAATAAACTCATGTTTCTCTCCTCTTTCCACGAGGAAATTGTAAGTAACACGCAACCACATGGTTACCGTTTGCCAAGCCCCCTACGACTGGATATCTGGCAAAACATAACAGCCTATTGATATTGCCTATGTTGCCATCACCAATGACGCGGAGCCCGTGCACTAGACTGAACGACTGCTCAAACAATGTTGACATCATTTACATCATAGGTACGTGTGTTTGGGGTCCATGTGCAATCCCTTTGGCAACGCAATGGTAACACAGCCTTTTCCACTTGTCTCATCAAAATAAAGCATGCCTACTTACTGTACAAAGCCAAGAAATTCTTTCCAGTCCAGCTTCATCAAATGGTGGTCTGTTCAGCAGGTGCATACCCTGATATGGCATAATGAGAGCCAGTCAACCTGTCCAGGAGGATTAAGTACATTATGATTTATTTATCACTGCAAAAATATCCACACAGTTAAATATTTCACCATGGCACAGGGCATAGACTCAAAGAAATCAGTTTTCCTACTTACAGTAGTCAGAGACAGAAAGGAATAGAACCCATTAGACTAAGAGGCAGCAGTAACATTTGGGATTCATACTGTATCTCTCAACAAGAGCTCAGGTTACAGCATTTATCATATAAGAAAGAGTTAATGATGACTTAGAGCCCTAGTTGTATTATAAGATGACTTTGCTGCAGTTGCAGTACATAATGTGGTAAGTTGCCACCAAGTTTCCTTAGAAGAGAAATCAAAGAGCCGCTGCTTAAGAATGAACTCAAATCTTAACAGACCCACTCTAGATGCACTATTATTTTCCAGTTTTGTATATTGCTGTCATAGTCTATCAAACACTTGCCACTTCAAACACTGGGGTGAACAACTTGAGTGCTGACTGAGACAGCTGGCTCTTTTGTTGCACACTGCTAGTATGAATTATTAAGCACACAGGCTACAATGTGTTCCCTTCAGGTTCAGCAGAATAGCCTACCTACACCTTCTGCTTATACCTCCACCCTCTCTCTCTCTCTGTTCCCATGGCCCTCCTCTGCTGAACTGCCCTCCCCTCCAGAGCGTGTCAGTGGAGGTCCCTCAGCCCGATTTCTGCTTACTCACCGACTCCCTGTCTGTAAATCCTTGAATAAAGTATCTGCAGTAGCCTGAGGTCACCAGTCCTCTCTAGCTCTGGTGCACCACAGAGACAGAGGACTGGAATTTGTGTGCCACATGAACTAGTCTTTTCCAAGTGTTTGTGGATTTACATTTTAGAATTGATGGTGCCTTTGTCATGCAACAATATTTCATTATTGCTGAATAATTATTCTATTTATATAGTTAGAGAGAGAGAGAGTAATTTTTTAGTTGAGCTACAATATAAAAAACTGCACTGGTTGGGTTTAGATGTCATGACTTGTTTTTCACAAGATTGGTGGTGTAGAATTGGATCAATAAATAGTTTGTTGCCTGGTGTTGTTAGGGTTTAGAATTAAATAACAGTAGGTTTCTAAATCGTGAGATTGTTGCTATGAAAGGAACGGTCCCATGTGGTAAAATTAGGTAAGCATTGTAGGCTGAACTATTAGCCAACAATGAAAGTGTTTGTGTAGGAACGATGAAAAGCCAATTGCGTCAACACGGAAACAATTTAGCGGTACTCAATGGGAGGGCCTTGTATTGATTGACAGCACCTTTGAGCAGTAAGCATTATGACTTCGAGGAGTCTGACCAATCACATGGTTAGGCGCTTGAGGCTCTTGTGCTGATCCATGTTCACTCATGTCCTATGAAAAACGAGCCGTAGATACGGTCGCATGCTTTCTTACATGTATGTGGTGGCGTTACAATATACTGGCATAATTCCTGGCGGAATGTTTTTCTTCTGGAGTGTGGAAATGTAACTGAAGTACTGTTTGGAGCGGTAGCAAGTCATCAACTTGGTTGTCAATTTAGGAGGTTGGTTGTGTTACCTCCACTAAGCTAAGTTCGGGTGATGCTTTGCAAATGATACGCAATAGACAAGTATAGTTCCGTGACATGAACATTACACCACACTGTACAATGTGGCACTATCCAACTTTTACGTCCGAAAAGCACTGCTCTTGTGGCCAAACAGCTTTGTTCATCATTTTAAAATGAACTACGTAATTGGAGAGATGAGGAGGGCATCTACCTTCCTTACCAGAACTTTAAGGTTTGTTAAGTATTTTATTTGTAAACTAACGCAGTTAGGCCTTTTCAATAAACATTTAGGTTATTCATCACCCTACCAACTCTATAACATTCTCCATCTGTCAAAAACCAGATCTCGCACCATCAAAAGATTGACCAACGGCGGTCCAGATAGTGCAGGCGAGACCATCTTTGCCTTGTCTTCTGGGCAGGGAAAATGTGGAGTGGCAGTGATCCGGGTTAGTGGACCAGCCTCCGCCCTCGCACTCCGGAGTCTGACAGGTCCAAGACAGAGTTTTCCGACTCCACGTAAAGCCTTTCTGCGTAGCATCATACACCCCCACTCGGAGGAAATGCTCGACCGTGGGCTAGTCCTGTGGTTCCCAGGTGAGCTGGTCCACTTGGTTGTCTGTTGAACATGTAGGCTCACTAATTTAACTTACATCAAATTGATACATATGGTGTAGCTTACTGGATGTGGAATATGAAACTAAGGAATCCCTTGGGTTATGGTAGTCTTACCAAATCTGGAACAAAATCCCTGTAGAAAAAAATATGATGTAAGCTAAAAAAACAGCTGATGCATGTTTATGTTCTGTCACCTATATTAGGTAATGTATGGTATGTAAGGTGTGTAATGTTTCCAGTGTTATTTATATTTCTTCTCTAAACTGCAGGTCCTCGTAGCTTTACAGGGGAAGACTGTGCAGAGTTGCACATTCATGGAGGTCCAGCCGTGATCAGTGGAGTCCTGGAGGCATTAGGTAAAGTAACACATGACAGAGGGTTGTGTTATTTACCACAGAAAATCCCAACTGAAAGGATTCATCCAGTATCTCTGATAAAGTGATGTGATGGAGGGTGCTGAAACCTGTGTTGCCACACCAGTGTGTAACCACTAGAGGGCAGCATTCGATAAGTCTGAGTTGTCATGCATCTCTATGGTCTTTATTCACCACTTGGTTGAGGGGCAGAAGGGAGTGGGGAGAAAAGGGTCTTGCTCAGCAAGTAAGAGTTCAATTGGGACTTGTCTCTCCAGATTGCCTCAGTTTGTTAGACTATTCTCTGCCTCTCTTACACCTATCATCATATGATAGTTCAAGTATGTTTGAGGGCTTCAAGGAATTTTTCAAACACTGATATTGGTTTTGTAGAATGTTATGTTAGAAGGGTATCAACCCATTTGGATTGTAGCCACTACCAGATACTGTTTCAAGGCTGGGGACCACAATGGGCTCCCTACTGGCTACCAAGTGAACTGGAATTTCTGTAGCTCCCGTCTGGCTGTCAATTGAAGAGCACAAAGCTCATCAAATATATAAATAGACTATCACTGCTGTATGACAGTGGTAAATGGAACCAGCGGCCATTGTACGTGTTCCCACTCACAGAGCCCCTGATCGTAGCATTGGAAAGAAATATAGACAGACCTGTTTGGAAATTACTGCTGAGTTCTGCAAGACTCTTTCTTCAAGAATCATTTCACGTTCATGTATTATTCCCATGGTCTTCTTTAATGTTGGGTGGGGAAAGATACATTTGAACGGGCTATTTTTGGCTTTGGTGCATGGAAAATAATGGGAATGACTTCAAAGTGTTCACACTGCTTCTCAGTTTAATAATAGCGCAGTGTTGCAACCATTAGGTCTTCCTTAAGCAAGACAGGAAAGGGACTTGCCAGGAGAAGATGGGGTGGTCAGATCGTTAAGCTATGACACTAGGATGTATTGATAGTAAGTCTGTAGACATTCTTTTTTTTTCCCTGTTGTGCTACTTTTACATTTGAGAACTATCTCCTATGTAGGATGTGTCCATTCTTCCCTATTTTCATTTGTGTTTTCTTCTGCGAATAGTTGATCCAAACATGTTCTCTATGATCAGTCATGCTGTCCAGGATGTCCAGTCAGCCCTCATGCATCCCCCAGGGTTTTTTTTTATTTCCAAGGAATCTATAACAATCTATACCAGCTGTAACCCTCAGCCTGACTATTTTATTATCGCTATAGAAGTCCCACCCTATCTCTAATCCTGGTATTTTTCCTCAGGAACTACTGTCTGCCACTGTTAGGATGTACACATTTAAGCAAATGGGGCGAGATATTTACAGAATAGAAACTAGCCTATTGTGTTAATTAGGTACGCCTCATGTAATGAAAAAAAAACCTTCCTATCAGCCTTTGGTAAAGTTTAATGCATCCCCCCAGCAGAGGTATGGCTACTTGCTTTCTATCAAATACATTCTCTAACATTTCTTAGGCTTTGCCAGTTTTATGTTTCTGCACCTTCATCCTCACATACAGTCCTCAACATTGGTCTCTCTGAGGTGTAAGAATAATGTCAAGTCGTACACATCTCTGTTATGTCAGGGCATAACCCCAACCTGCATACTTGTAATCCAGTAGTTGTTTAGATTTCTTTAAGTGTAATTTACCATACAATTCTTAGAGACTCCTCCCTTGGTAACTGAATGGGGTATGTCTTTCCTACAGAAGCACATAGTAGATATGTTCTTGAATGTTTATCTGAGGGGTTTCAGTGGTTGTCGGATGACCTTGACTATGTCTTTCCTGCACGTAGGGGCATTCCTGGGTGTTCCCATGGTGAGGTATCTTGTATCTGGAAATATCCAGCTTTTTTTTTTGCTGTGTCCCACAATTTGGTGTCCCACAATTGAACACTTGTTCACAAACAGTTCCTGGGGCCTGTGCTACGAAGTAGGATTTTGGGGTTAGCAAGGTAACTTCAGATGTAACCCTGGGTTTTCAGCGTCACGACAGTAGTTCACTTTACCAGGGTACACCTCCATGGTAACTTATGCTGCTGATGGGGCAGTGATATTGATAAGCCTATTAACTTACACATTCAAACAGTTTGAAGTTTTTGTCAGCTTTCTTTCCTGGCTTTGGCTACAGCAACTGTTGCCTGTAATATAGATTTATATTCCTCATATTTGGAAAGGATTACGATGTGTTCTTCTTGAGTGAAATATGCATCTGTAGACCTCTCCATGTTTGCGATTGGTGATCTTGTGCCCACAACATCCCCTTTATGTGAACGCACTCATAGCTAAAATTGGCAAAACCTGGGTTGACTTAAAGAGTTGATATCCTCCGCTATGACATCGCTAATGAAAGACTGCGATTGTTAGGGTTTGTCTAACCAGCTAATGAAAAGACACCTTGGGTATGTTGAACTGGCGTCGTAGTGTAGGCCTCTAATGTTTCCATGCGCACGTACACATAAACAACAACAGCACTGGCCAGAACGTGTTCCTTGTCACCAAAAAGGAAACTGGCCCTCTCTGGTGTCTAATTAAGCAAGTTCACATGTTCTTCGCATTTGCCTTTTTCTAAGAACAGAGAAATAGGTGGAGGGTAGAGCAAGGTAGGATCAAGCAGTCCTCATAAAAATAACAACAAAAGGACTTCAAGCCAATGCAGTTTTCCAAGAAATGGCCAAACAAAGGGGTAGTTATTTTTGTTGATGTGTGTGAACACGTTACCCACATAATCTTTGTCATCTCTGTTTCTGTGTGCAGTTTTCTGGGAAACGGCTAAGCAGAGGGGAGGTTACTTGTGTTGATGTTTATGAACACTTTCCCCACATAATCATCACTAAAGAGGCTTCACTTTGTTTTGACCAACTCTTATATGAATCATTTCCATACATCAAAAAAGTAAATGGCTGAAAAATAACTGGACAACACATCTAGCATACATCTCCTGATTTGTTACCCCTTGAATATTTTATATGAACAAAAATACTTTTCTCAAACATTTATTCTGCAGATAGTCTTTTTTTGCTTCAATTCCTTGCGGCAGTAGTAACAACCGATCAACATAATCCCGGTCAATAGCATCCACCTTCACATATTTTCGTAGCCTAGTGTAAATGCAGTCAAATTCTCTTAGCACTGCGGTTGTCTTTGTCCTAAGTCCATATGAAATATTCCCCACATCTTACCTTGACCTCATGACGTTTTCCATCGAGGTCAAGGTCAAAGTGGCTAGGAAAAGATGATAGGACGTAGTATTGTACCGCAGCCTTTGAATTGAATTACGTGGATGCATGCACAGGTCACATGGCATGGAAACAAAACAAACAAACACAATAGAAAGAAAAGGCAGCAAAGTTCAGATCAGGCCAAATGCTAGGGTGTTTTATTGCTTTCCTATGAAAACAACTCGCCCTTGAGTAATCACATGAAAGCTATTTTTAATCTTATTTACCTGTCCACTTGTTTTTCACAGATTACTAACCTGTAGTAACCGGTGATACCATGATTGCAGTGTTATGTTTTTTTTTATTTGATAATTGTTGGAAATTAGTTTAGTTGCTTAATTTATGTGATTAGGTTTGTAGTAACCACAGTTAGACGAAAATATAATATTTGTATCCTGCATCTCATCACTATATCAAATATCGAAGACATAAAGGAACTATGCAAACCAGCTTTTGATTCATTTTTGCCTGTGACTACACCTATATAATTGCCTCCATGGCAACTCTTCCTCTCTCAGGGAGTCTGTCAAGCCTGCGCCCTGCAGAGGCAGGAGAGTTTACGCGCAGGGCCTTCCACGCCGGCAAGCTGGACCTGACCGAGGTGGAGGGGCTGGGAGACCTGATCCACGCTGAGACCGAGGCCCAGAGGAGGCAGGCCCTGAGGCAGATGGCCGGAGACCTGGGGCGCCTGTACCACGACTGGAGCCAGCGCCTCACCCGGGTATAAACCACAAGCTTTATCCCAAGCTATGCACTGTATTTTAATAGTCCTCTAGAGGTGACACCCCAGGGTAAGGACCAAGTTATGTTTCAGGGCTGCCTGACAAGACTTGAGTAATTAAAAAAAAATGTTCCTATAACATCTTCAAAATAATCTTGATGATATGTGGTCATGTGAAAGAGAGATAAACATACCTCTTTCTACCCAAGCTTTTCATTATGTAGTTTTGGGGGGGTCAGATAAACCTAAAAAAATTTAGAACAGTGTTTACAGCACTATGTCACCAATTGTTACCCCAAAATACATCAGTTAACAAGCTAGCTAACGGTGCTGTTGTTGTTGTTGTTTGCAAAGCAAGCTAGCTAGTTAGCTTGCTAGTTTTACACAGAAATGCCTCCTTTAAATAGTGTGTTTTATTGTCTATTCAAATTAAAGTGTTATAATCTTACATTCACTGCTCTTTGTTCATCCACACATGTGCAGTCAGTGTATTTTTCCGTTGGTGCCCGTTGGTCAACAGGAATACAGGAAGCTTGTTGGCAACAAGTTGTGCCAGAATATGTTTTTTGTTTTACCAGACTGGAAGTAGGAAAATAACACCTGTTGCACATTATAGCTTGCCAACTAAGACATAGCATTTCTTTGTTTTGTAGGCTTATGTTTGAGTGAAGCAAATGTGACCTGACTGATTGAGATTATTTTCCTATATTTCTGCTTAAATTCCATAGAATACTGATGTGATCTGTAATGAATTGATAAGATTCATTGTATTTCTTAAGTAGTTGTTTGTGCAGCAGACCTACCCTTATTAACTTATTACATTCATCAGCCTGTGGGCTATCAGGGAACTGAACCCTTAACCTTGGCGAAGCTAGCTCTGTCCATTGATTCACCGGATTCGGTGGGCAAGCTGTCTCCCAGCTATTGTTGTGGCTGGAGTGTGATGGACAGTCTCAGGAGCCGCTCAGCAGCGGAGAGAGCGGAGATCAGGAGAGGGGATATCCTGCCCTGGGTGCATGCCAGCTCAGGCCTGGCACGTCCAAAGCCCAGGGGGTCCTGGGATTCTAGATGATCTTGTTAATTCTCAGCCGCCTGTGTTTACACTCGGGTGAGAGAGAGCGAGAGAGAGAAAAAAAGAGAGAGAATCTTGAGACAGTGTGACTAATTTAGGCCTTTCCTCAGGAAAGCTCTCTTTTACAAAAGCAAACGCTATTTTGGACCAGCGGGTCCCTATACGAAAATGAATTCTGGGTCAAAAGCTCACACAAATCTAGCTACCTTGGCTTACAGTGAACAATGAAACCTGCTTAGTAAAAAAGACGTTTCAAGTTGGCAACCTGGCTCAGTTATAAACATAGAACATTATTATGTGTGTTGAACTAATATGAACTTCCCCAAGCAGACCATAATATGTGTTGAACTTCTCTTTGTGTTCTTTGTATTAAGTGTTTGGCCCATGTGGAAGCTTTCATTGACTTCAGTGAGGATGAGCTCATCGAGGATGGGGTCTTAAATCAAGGTAAGTGTCTCCAAAAACAACAGCACAGCTGACTGGAGGAGTCTCTCTTTCCCAGGGGATCAGGAGCCCAGCCATTTCCTGTTTGCATGGGACATGAGCAAACCAGTGTGACTATGAAGTGTATGTGTGTGTGTGTGTGTGTGTGTGTTGGGGGGAGATATATGTGAGGTTAGAGGGGAGATGGTGGAGGAGGAAGATAGAGATCAAACTGCTGAAAGGACAGTTTCCTCGAGGAAGCGCGGCGAGAAAAGGGCCATGGGGGAGACGTCAGGCATTCGTCTTTGCTTCAAAGCCGAGGTCCCGCCAGCCGGAGCCTGTGTGTGTGTGTGTGTGTGTGTGTGTGTGTGTGTGTGTGTGTGTGTGTGTGTGTGTGAGAGTGTGTGTGTGTGTGTGTGTGTGAGTGTGAGTGTGAGTGTGTGTGTGTGTGTGTGTGTGTGTGTGTGTGTGTGTGTGTGTGTGTGTGTGCAGGAATCCGCTGTCAGCAGCAGCATCTTCAGAGGGCCCCGCCACCATGTTTTACAGCCGGCGGTATCGTCAGCTTGCTCTTTCTCTCCTCCCTCTTGTCTCTTTTGTGTCCCTTTCCTATGTCTTTTTGTTTTTTTTTGTTGTGGCCGTCCTATGCTGTTCTGTCGGTGGAATGAGTACTCCCAGTACTGTCTGGACTGGGTTTCTCTGGAGAATGAGATGCTTGTGTTCCTGGGGGTGTTTGTCATCTTCCTGCCTTTGTATGGAAGGCCAAGCAGAGGACACGTATTCCCCCCACTGAGAATTATTCATCAAAATTTTAGGCAATTAGGGTGTGGTGGTGTAAGAGTGACACCGTATCCCTGAGAGTTGCCTCTTTTTTTTTTGAGGTTTGTGGAATTTCACAACATGTGCATGTAACATGAGGTTCCCAAGGCGATGGGTGGGGGGTGGGGGTGAAGTGGGTGTAAAAAGCTCTGGGAGATGCCAACTCCAACTCTCAGCCAAAGAAGTGAGGGGTCACTAGTCTCTGGTGTGCATGTTGTTCACTATGAGTAGGGTTGAGGCCCTGTGGCTAGATGGAGAATCAGAATCTAGAATCAAAGAAATCAACATTTTATATGAATTTTATATGATTTCTGTATTCTGATAAGGGGGAGAGTCACCAAAACGGTGATTCCCAGTGTAGTCGGTAGTCAGTGTGAGAGTTGGGGCACTGATTGGGACTAGAGTGCAGATTGCAGTGAGGAAAGAATTTATGGGCAATTCCATGTCAATTCAACCTGTTTTTTTTTTTTACTTCTCGGTGACTCAATATGATTTATCAAGTTATAGCCATCTTACAGGGGAACTGCAAAAAATGGTTGAGGTAATGCTAGGGCCAGATGCTGCAAAAGAAATGGAAAAAATCCCCTCTCTGATAACACAATCAAACGTCGCATTGATGATATGTCGGAGGACATGGAATCTGTACTGAATGAGAAACTACGGCTAAATTGCACTGTCCACAATCCCTCCTCGCATTAACAAACTCTGCAAACAGAGACAGGCACATGTGTCCCATTAAGTTGATAAGTTGTCTGTGGAGACGAGTATAACTATATTTTTGTGAACTTTATATTGAAGGTTTGGTCCTGATATGTTTTGTTACTGCCAGCTAATTTCTCGATTATTACCAATACGTATTTTGGCTGTGATATAGTTGTGAGAGGGACAGACGTTGTCTGTTCATATTCTGTTCACTATTTATTCAAAAGTTCTATTAAATGAGTTGAATTAAAGAGAGTGGTTCATTTGAATATAACAAAAATTAGATAAACCTCACCTTCTCAATGTAATGCCTATAATAAAAGCAGTTATAGCCTATTCAACATATCACAAGGTTAAATCAAATGACATAAAGTACAAATATGACACAAAGGACTGATGACTGATTTTGACTGCTGATTCTCCCTCTTCTCTTCTGTGTCCCTCGTCTCCAGTGGATGAGTCCCTGTCTCAGCTGGTGCGGGAGATTGAAGGGCACCTGAGTGACGAGCGCAAAGGGGAGCGTCTGCGCAGTGGAGTGCAGGTGGTGATCGCCGGGGCCACCAACGCTGGCAAGAGCAGCCTGCTCAACCTGCTGTGTAAGGGCCAACATGATCCTCTCACCGGCCACGCCTGTGGTGCTCCTCTCTCACGACCCTCCTACTCTAGACATTAGGCTTAGTGACTCATGACAGTTTACTGTCAGGATAAATGCCATTTCTTGTCATTTCATGCGAAATTTCTCGCAAATGTCCAATTTCACCTACGTATATACATATTGTTATCAATTCCTCGGTAGTGCCTTATTTCCTTGTGATGTATGACAGATGCCCCCATTATCATTATGACCGTGTGCCATTGTGTGAGCTGCATGAGTCATCAACAGAGTTTGCTCTTATTTACTCCAGCAAGTGAAACAATACGAGACTGTGAGAGCAGCTGTTTTTATACTCCCATTGGAGATACAACAGCAAGCTCCCTCCATTACTGATCATATCTGTTTCTCCAGCCATAGGCCCAGTAAATGCTATAGTGCTTCTGCCTGCATGAACAAGTTCAAAACTAGTAGAAATCACAGTCATAAGTAACAAGTTCAAAACTAGTAGAAATCAGCAACAAGCAACAAGTTCAAAACTAGTAGAAATCACAGTCATAATGGCAAAACTATTTCACAGTCAGTGAACAGTACACACAAACATCCTTGTGATAAATAGCTCACTAGGAAAATGTGACATTGTACAACCATTTATATTACTGTAAGTCAGGGCTACTCCATGCTGCTGCTGGAGCCTCCTGCCAGCGTATTCTACCTCTCACTGCTCCAGGCACACGTGATTGAAATCAGTGTAATTGCAATGCTCTTGATTAGCTAAATCAGGTGTCTTCAGCTAATCAACAGTGCTACTGACCAGCTCAGTCAGGCCTACGAAGCAATGAAAGATGAAAGACATGCAAAGCGGGAGGGGTGGAGTTGGGGGGCCTGGGGCAGGAACAGGAACAACAACCCCCTGCTGCCAAAAAGCCAAAAGGGTAGGATAAGTAAGGATAGAACATTCTGTACATACATTTTTTTATTTTTGTTGTACACTGGAAAATATGTTAAATTCCTTGTGCCATTGGTTGGGGACTTCCCCCAGCAGCCAATCCTCTCACTGTCACATGCAAGTACCCAACAACCTAACCTAACCAATATTACAACTGCCCAACCGTAGATCTTGAGCAGCAGGATACAACAACAACAACCCACAACTGGCTGGTGAAAGCTGCAAAATGCATCGCATGTTGTACCTAGGCTCGGTAAAGGCTCTCCTTCACAGTCCAACATGCGCTGTCTGTAGCCCAGAACTGCTAAACACAACAACATGACTGCCCAACCATAGTATCTGAGCAGCAAGATACAACAACAAAGCTGCCTTTGAGCATTTCACTGGGGTTTTTAAGCAGGCACTTTCCTTCATTAGTGTTTTGTTGAATTCGGCCCACGACACTCACAGAAGGCTCAACAGTGGTGTCTGGCAACCTGTCCCTCAGTGTGGAATTGGACCACCTGCCTAAAGTCTTCACAGGTTTTCCTACAATTGAAGGAATCACTTCAGCATCATTATAAAACCTCTCTTCCACCAGATTTCCCTTATTGATAGAAACACTTCTACATTTGCTAGGTTTCACTTGCCAAGTTCAGACTGTCATTCAACTTGGCTAACAGCCAGCGGGTACATGGAGCAGTTGTTATCAGCACCATCCATATACAGTGCCCTCCACAATTATTGGCACCCTTAGTGAATGTGACCAAAACAGGCTGTGAAAAAATATGTCTTTGCTGTTTATCCTCTCGGTCTTTCACTCAAAATATTCACAAAAATCTTACCTTTTCATTGAAGTAAAATTATTGAAAGAATAATATTTTTTTTGACATTAAATAAAATATTTTTCTCCAAAACATGGGTGCCACAATTATTGGCACCCCTAGAAAATCTTATAATTAAAATCTAACTGAAGTATATTACCAGTCATGTTTTACATTTTTAAGTTCACCAAATACCCTTAGTCATTCATCAAGATGGGAAAGACAAAAGAACACAGTGTCGAAGTGCGACAAAAAGTTGTTGAGCTGCAGAAATCCGGAAAAGGATATAAAAAAATATCTTAACAGTTGAAAATACCCATTTCCACAATCAGGGCAATAGTTAAGAAGTTCAAAGCGACAGGAGATGTAAGGAATCAGCCTGGAAGAAGACCTATCTGTAAATTGACCCCACGCACCGTGAGGAGGATGGTTAGACTGGCAAAAGAATCTCCAAGGATCACAGCTTGAGAATTGCAGAGGTAAATTGAGTCCTGGGGTCAGAAAGTCTCCAGAACTACCATCAGACGCCACCTCCATCACCACAAGTTGTTTTTGAGGGTTGCCAGAAAAAAGCCTCTGCTGTCAATCAACAACAAACTAAAGTGCCTACAGTTTGCCAAATGTAAGTCAGACTTTCAATGAAACCGAGTTATATGGTCAGATGAGACCAAAATAAAGCTTTTTGGCAACAAACATCAAAGGTGGGTTTGGCGTAGACAGAAAGATAGCCATACAGAAAAGCACCTCATACCCACTGTGAAGTATGGTGGCGGATCTTTGATGTTGTGGGGCTGTTTTTCTTCCAAAGGCCCTCGACATCTTGTTAGGATACATGGTATCATGGACCATCAAATACCAGCAGATATTAAATGAAAACCTAACAGCCCCCTCTAGGAAGCTTAAAATGGGCCATGGTTGGACCTTCCAGCAGGACAATGATCCGAAGCACACCTCAAAATCAACACAAAAATTGTTCACTGACCGCAGAATAAAGGTTTTGCCATGGCCATCACAGTCCCCCGACCTAAACCCCATAGAAAATCTGTGGGAAGAGCTGAAGCCGGGTATACAAGCGTTGACCTAAGAATCTGAAGGATCTGGAGAGATACTGTATGTAGGAATGGTCTCAGATCCCGTGCCATGTGTTCACCAACCTCATCACGCATTATAGGAGAAGACTCAGAGCTGTTATCTTGGCAAAGGGAGGCTGCTCAAAACATTAAATTAAGGGGTGCCAATAATTGTGGCACACCTGTTTCAGAGAATAATATTTATTTAATGTCAACATTTTGTTTTTCTTTCAATAATTTTACTTCGAATGAAAAGGTAAGATTTTTGTGAATATTTTGAGTGAAAGACCAAGAGGAAAAACAGCAAAGACAAATTTTTTCATAGCCTGTGTTGGTCACATTCACTAAGGGTGCCAATAATTGTGGAGGGCACTGTAAGCTCGGATGGGCGGTAACCAGGTTCCATCCTGCAGCCTTTCACCACCAACAACCCATTTAGATGGCAATAGAATTTCCTGTTGCCATGGTGAAAGCCAACGGTAAAATGGTACATCCAGCCATGATGCCAATCTCCAAATGCTGCCAGGATGTGGTGTGTTACTTGTGTTAAAGGTACAGTGTGTGGTTTTTAGTGGCATCTAGTGGTGAGGTTGCTGAATTGCAACCAACTGAATACCCTTCCCTTTAAAACCGTTTGTGAGTACCTACGCTGGCTGTCAAATGCCATAATGTGAAAAGCCATATCTCAAGCCAGTGTTTTGGTTTGTCCAGTCTGGGCTACTGTAGAAAACATGGCGGTGCAACATGGGGTATTCTGGAAGATGACCCGCTCCCTGTGTATATACGAACGGCTCATTCTAAGTGAACAAAAACACATCGATACTGGTAATAATACGCTAATGAAATATAATGATGGTATTCTATTCCATTTCTACTAATTGATGCCACTAAAACTATACACTATGCCTTTGAAGCACAACTGAATATCATCAAAATATGCCCTGACTAATGCTGAAATCTTCTCAGGGACCTGAAAGTAACTGAATGCCTTCCACAACAGACTGTCCGGCGCCGATCCAAAGGCATTTGCGAGATCCAAAAATACCACACAGAGGTCTCAGCTGCCTGAATTTGATGCCAAACCATGCTACTATTTTCCAAACATCCAGAAAAACTTTAAATGTCCCACTTTCTGCACGGAAATATCCATCAAACTATTTGCCTTCATATAGGAGACCAACTTCCTTGCTACCACACTAAAAAAAGATTTCCCTCCACATTAGGAAGACTGACAGGTCAGAATTTGCGTTACAGGATTCCTTTGGAATGAAAATACCACCTGCCTGACGCCACATCCTCGGATTTGTTCCTTTTTTCCATTCAATCACCATTAGCTTCCATAGATATTTCAAAACATCAGGCGCTCCTTTACAGACACAATAAGGTGCCCCGTTAGGGTCGGGAGACGATGCAGCCCCTGCACAACAACAGGTAACTCTCCTGGGCTCAACTAAAAGTCAACATAGCTTGACTATTTTCTAAATGTGCAGTGCACATTGAGATGGACTGCAGTGGCCCGGTCAGGAGGAAGCAGCTTTACACTGGATAACCTGGCCAGATATGCCACGCTAGGGAAAACACATTTATTGTGGGGATGAGGGATGGTCTGTTGGCCTCATGCAATCAATCCTCTTTTATTTATGCTATGGTGCCGTAGTCCTATCATTTTTTACTGACTGTTTAAACGGTTGCATCCTGTGGGATTATGGTTGTGCGCAGATCAGCTATTTAGAGCAGTTCCTCGTTTCAAGTGTCTCCTATCTTAATAATGGGTATAGTTATCAGTCTTAAGATAAAATCTAGTAATGTTTCCTTCGACAATCCATCTAATGTCTGAAGACTTATGCAGATGTTCACTGTGAGTAAACGGTGGTGCTGTGTTTTCACTGATTATTATTTCCTTTTAAACATTATTAAATAGCTGAAGACAAGGGTAGCCACAGCACTGCCAAAGATTTAATGTTTGGCCATGGAACAATACATATAAAGACATTGATGGGAGTATTTGTGTCTGGATGTGACAGACAGATTCCGGGGACTTCCACTGAGTGTACACTTTAGTGTCCTTCCTGCCTAGTGATAAGATTTTAGCACAATTTTCTTTTTCCAGAAAACCTTGAGTTCAAGCCTCAAGACATATTTACTCAATTTTGAGCCAGTTTGATTCCATTTTATTTATATGAAGTTGAATCTTTTCTATATAGAGAGGGAATGAATCAACCCTACATGCCATTGTTTAAAATTATGAAACCACTGATACTGGATAGTGATAGCCAAGGATTTAATGTCTGGTCAGTGTCGTCACAGTTTTTTCCTCAAGTAAGTTTGGTTCATCTCTCCCAGCCATCCGACCTATTCCGATGTTATAGGACTTTTGTTACCAGTGTAACTATGGTTCTGTGACTGTAAAAAGAGTAGAAGTGAAAATTTAAATTTTTTAAGTTTTACTTTAATTCTTTACTTCGGAATATGCTGCTAAAAGCACAAAACTTTCAAACACCACCAGTCCTAAATATGACTTGATTTAATTCAAAGGACGTGAACCCATATCACCCTGTGTAGGCCAGCGTCCAGCAGCCATCGTGTCTCCAGTGGCTGGGACCACTCGAGATGTAGTGGAGACGTGTGTGGACATTGGCGGTTTTCCCATCCTGCTCAGTGACACCGCGGGCCTGAGAGACACTCAGGACACCGTGGAGATAGAGGGGGTACGGCGAGCCCGGGAGAGGTAGGCCAACTACATTTGGTCACAGTTTATCATAACCCTCTGTCATAATATTAACACAACCAACATAAACATGCCATGGTAGATGCCATGTCCTGCTATAACTCATATAAAAGTTTCTTATTAACATTACCAGTATTTGCCATGACTGCTCTAAAAAAATGTATTCAGTGTTGTTGTGACAACTTATTAGCATGTGACATTAACTCTAATGACATCTAAAATAACAGCTATCATAACAATAACCTATACTTGAAACATGTGACTGTGATATTGCAGCATCTGCATGGTATCTGCCATACTATGTTTTTAGGACATTTTTGCCAGTTGACAGAGGGTTCAAGTTAAGTGATTGTCCACGTTTGTTTGCTGTAGACATTTTTGTTTACACTAATGCACAATGACACGCAGCACAGTGTGAGGTTCTTATCAGTACTCCCAGGGAAGTGATCGCATGGCTCTGGCATCTCTAGTGTTGTGCCCCGAGGGCCGCCCCAGCCACCTAAGGACTTTCAAGAGACACAAACAAGCTCGTTAGAACATGGAACATTTAAAGTAAACAGTCTAAAGGGTTTCGTTTTTGTCATGTCAGTTACAGTACATGAGAATGAGAAGGAAGTGATCTGTAACACTCACTCAATACTTTGGCTGCCACTGTGCTCACCAGATATAGTCCCTATACATTTGGGTGGTGTCAAATATGGATATAAGATATAAATACCCATCACAGATATTTGCCTCTTGGCTTGCATAAGCTAACACTTACATCCGTGATGTTGCATACCAGAGGCATAAAAGGGGCCACTTTTATCACCTCCTGACTTTGAGAGGCATGGCCTTCTACCTGTTTGTCCCCCGGCAGATGCCTACCGTTGTTTATCTTTGGGTTGTACATCAACAGGAGAAGCTGTGTCTTGTCATGCATTCTGGACAAGGCGGGAAGGGGACAGCCCCAGTTGGACATTTAGGAAGTGCGCATAGTTCTTCAGAGCGGGGGGGTGGTGAGGAGGGAGGGCTGCATGGTTTGAGACTGAGTGGGTCTGGGAGCGTGACCCCACACAGGAAGGAGGTGTGAAGCGCCGGCATCCGTTGCTGTCCCCCCCCCCCCTGCAGGGTGCAGCAGGCCGACCTGGCGCTGGTGGTGGTGGACTCCTCGAAGCTTCCCCGGGACCCCCGGCACGTCGCAGCCAGCCTCGGGGGGCAGCTCGGCGAGGTGCTGTCTGGCCAGGCCTCCCAGCGCTGCCTCCTGGTGCTCAACAAGAGCGACCTCCTCTCGGAGGAGCAGAGCAGGGGCATCCAGAGTGCTCTGAGGGAGAGAGGGGACCTGCCCCAGGCATGCCTCCTGTCCTGCCACACTGACAGTGGAGTGAACGGGTTTCTGTCTGTCCTGAAGAACTCAGTGCAGATTTTGTGAGTATTTCACTAAAAGACCCCACATGTTTATCATAATAATACGAATTATAAGAATTATACAAACAACAAAAAACCAAGGCCATATTTCAAATGAATTCTGGATGAAATTTAGTATATACATTTTAGTTTTGTTGAAACCATTCTGATTATGTTACAACACTACCACTGTTCTTTTGAATTTATACATTTTTAAGAGCCTTAAATTGCTTTACACCTTTGGAATTGTGTGTATTACTACTAGTGATGACTTAATACATCTAGTACATGCATCTACAACAAAACAACTTTTTCATAACATAAAGCAGCAGTAGGCATCTTTTCCACTACCACCACTGAAGTAATGGCACATTCTTCTACAAGAAGTGACTAACATAAACCACATCTTTCGATTTATTGACACCTTTGGAGATTGTTAGGACTGGATGCTTTTACACTATTTATTATATTTTATAACTAATTGATATAATCGGTTCGTTTGGATAAATACTTGCAAACATGTTCAGCTTGCTGTTTCATAGATTGTACTTTTCAGAGTGTCATGATAACACAGAACTTCCTCACATTCCTCTACCTTTCCTGTGTGCTGCTTCGTTGTCAGGTGTGGCGACCCTCTGGTAGGCGGCCCTAGCCTGACCCAGGCCCGACACCGCGCCCACCTGCTGGAATGTGTGCGTTCCCTGGCCCAGTACCGCCAGTACCGGGATCTGGACCTGGCCCTGGCAGCCGAGGGAGTCCGGTTGGCCCTCATCGGCCTGGGTCGCATCACCGGCAGGGTGGGGGCCGAGGAAATTCTGGACATCATTTTCAGGGACTTCTGCATTGGGAAGTGAACCAAGTACTACTGCAGAGTTTAGACGGTGCCTCTGTGTATGTGTGTGTGTGTGTGTGTGTGTGTGTGTGTGTGTGTGTTTGTGGTATGTGCATATGCCTTTCATTTTGTAAAGTTTTTCAGTTTTCATTTGTAATGTTTTCAGTTCAAGATAAACTGGAAATATAAAGACAAGAGAAACTCCTACGTGTTTTTGCTCTGGTAGTGCTGTGGGAACGAGGTGGCTTCAGCCCCCCCCTGGCTTTGTTCCCCTGTCAATCAGTTCGTAATGTCAGTATTTATGTCTCTCTCTCTCTCTCGAACTCCTCACCCCTCCTTCCTAGCACGGCAGCCTGTGACACAGATGCACTTCCATGTATTAAAGGCTCAGTCCTCTCTGCATGTTTCACCCTCTAGTTTGCCTTTAGCTTGACCTCTGTGGGCCTGTGAGACAAGGTTGCAGTGACTGAAGGTGTTAGGGGATGTTCCCATTTAAGGCTGTATCGTTTGTACATATTCAGATCATGAGTCATATTCATATCCAACCTGATTTGATTTGCTTGGAGGCAGTTTATCACACACAAGAGGAACTGGTAGCATGGAGGAACACCACTGATTATAGGGGGACTGGGTAAAAAAAAAAAAAAAAAGGGGGGGGGGGGGTTCAGTCAGTAGACTTTCTGTTAGACAGGTATCAGTCGCATAGGACCATTTCGGTTTTTAAATGGTTATAAGCCTTAATAATGTCTAATCTGTAGGTTGCATGTTAATGCTCCTATACAGTTCACACAGACTGTTGTATTGTATGAGATCACACTGCATGTCTAAAGACTATGCGAAAGCACACGTCTGTTTTCGTCTCATTAAGATGAACACATTTTCACACAATGGACCGGACAGAGATCAGACTTTTTTTTTTTTTTTTTTTTTGGCCATGGAACAATACATATAAAAACATTGATGGGAGTATTTGTGTCTGGATGTGACAGACAGATTCCAGGGACTTCCACTGAGTGGACACTTTAGTGTCCTTCCTGCATAGTGATAAGATTTTCCAGAACTTTTTCAAAGAGTTCAAGCCTCAAGACATATTTACTCAATTTTGAGCCAGTTTGATCCCATATTTGTATATGAAGCTGAATCTTTTTTATATAGAGAGAGAATGAATCAACCCTACATGCCATTGTTTTAAAATATGAAACCACTGATACTGGATAGTGATTTGCACTGTGTGTGGGTTATAGAGTTCACACTCAGGTCTCCCCCCCCCCACACACACACACACACCACCACCGCCACCCCCCTGTCTGCTCAGCAAGAGCCCACCAGGGTGACAACCCATGGGTGAAAAAGCTTGATGTTCAAACAAAGGATATCCTGAGAACAGGAGAGGAGCCTCCCGCACCTGACATGGCCGTTAATCAACCGGCGTCCAGAGTCCCCAGCAGCCTCTGCTCTGCCTCAAGTCTTCTCATGAGGGCGAGAGGAAACTGATCTGATGACCACTAGCGCAAATTTAAAGTGCTAATTTGTGGTTTGTTGCAAATACTAGTTTGATGTGAAGTGGAAACTTGAATGAATCATTTCACTATCTTCGGATCAGTTTATAAGTCCTTGTATGCTTTCATAGGAATACGAAATGAAGATTAGAACTTTGATATATATTTCAGTTTTTTGCATACCCCAGGCAGCATTTAATTCGAGAACAACTTTGTTACTATCTGGTTTGCAATGGAAAGCAAATTATTTTTCACTGTTTTTTCGAAGTGCATAATCAAAAACAAACCTGGTAAGCCAAATTCATTCTACAAATCAGTGTGGCAGTCACGGGTAAAGATTTTGTAGGGTTCAGTAGATGTAATAACTGACCAGTCAAGTGTTTTTTTTAACTCTTAAAACTCTTACTCTTATCATTCTTGATGACAATGCATTCTTTCTGTGCAGTTGGGGAAAGATTGATGGAAAAAAGTTATGCAAGTGTTGAATTTAATGTTTGTTTAACCTTTGGGCCATACAGTTTGGGTGTATATATGTGACTTTAAAAAGCACAGTCTGTCTAACAGCTTCTTCCTCAAGACCTCGGTTCCTATAGATGAACAAAACATGTTACTGAGGAAAATACAGATGTCAGTACAAACATAACAGTAATACATGCATGCACTGTTCTACATGTGAGCTTGAATGTTGTTGTGTGGTGTAGTGCACCATGCCACATGGATTGTAAAAACAAGTCATTGGAGATATTTTAGTCCCTTGTAATCACTTTCAGAGGACAATAGTTTAATGCAACCACTAACATGAGTTTTACTAGACGTACTAGTAAATCTAGACCTTAACAGTAAGAGCAGATTCCAAACCAAATTGAGGCTAAGGGCGGGAGTTGTGTGGTGTTTTTCCACTATAATCATTCATTGTGATCATTTTGGATTGTATGCGGTCTTTTTTCTTTTTTTTATTCACAGATGATAAATTCCTTATTGGTAATGGGATAGGTTTTCACCTTGCCATTCACACTTTATGTATGATCCAATATGTATGATCCATGTTTGGCAGGTAGTAGAAATTTGGCGTCACTGAATGAAATCAGATCACCACGAATTTCGGGTAAGACTAATTTTACTGGAAGTTCCTTTTACACAATTTAATACAAGCCTGTCCTGATGATAAAGTCCTATGAATATCTTTATGTTAGACTTGCCATTGTTAAGAGACAAAAATAATGGTGCACAAAATGTATCAAGTTATTTCATTTATTTAAATCAGCATTTAAAAAACAAGAGCATACATATAAAATTGCAAAAAAATGAACAAATGATAAAAATATATGTACACCATCAATTTAGATTTTATTTCACATCATAAAAATATATAAGCCTATAATGATATGGCAGAAACCAAAATCACTCAACGTTACTGTACATAGGTTACGTAACTAAAGTCCACAGCTGTATCTGTGTACAATGTACATTAATGGCATCATATCAATATGAAACTCAGAATAGAACTTTAATACATCATTTTGTTAGTTGCATACTCTAGGCAACATTTCATTCCATAACAACTTGGTAGCTATCTGGATTGCAATGAAAACCAAATAAATTATTTAAAAATTAAGTGCATGATGAAAAGTAAACCCAGCAAACAAGAGAACTGCACATGGCAAAGGGTTCATTTGAAGGCCATTGATTTGAGAGGCTTCTTGCCAGGTGCTGTTGAATGAAATGGTCAAGATGATAGATGCAGCTGTTGTGTCTTACGGGTCTTTCATTCTTGAAGCGTTCTTCTTACCTGTCGCAAAATGTGAAAAACGCATAAATGAATCCAGTTTTACTGGGAGATACAGTATAAATATCCTATTTAACATATTAAACATAATGAGATTTGTGTGTGGAGGCTTACCCTGCCTGGCCAATTTGGATGGCATTTGGTGGTTTTGGAGCGGGGGGCCTGGGAAGGAGGGTAGACAGCTGCAAAACAACCAAAATAAGTTTTAAACAAATAAGTAAGCAGACATACACACACGCGCACACACATGTACACAGGCACAGTTTATTTTCCTCTCTATTGTTTTAGTTTTGACACCATCCACCTCATGTTTCTTGTTCGCCTTAACACCCTCCAAGCTTCACACCACTGCACCCACACATCACCACTCCCCCCCGCCCTCACCTTGGAGTTGCACGAGTCCAGTCTGAGTTTCGTCATTTCCAGGTCCAGTAGCACCCGCTCCTTGTCCACCAGCTGTTTTCGAAACATCCTGTCAAACTTTTGATTGGCGTCTTTCTCTTGCTGGCTGTTCTGCTCCTTCAGGCTGGCCGCCTCCTCCTTGCAGGTCTTGAGATCACTGACCAGCCGCTGGTTCTGAACCTCCAGCTCGCTCCGGACACCCTGCAGCTTGGCCACCTGGTTGCCCACCCTGTCAAGGTACCCCTGGAACTTGCCCTCCACCTGGCGTGACAGGCTGGTGCAGTTGTTACGGATCTTGTCCAGCTGCTCCTGCTGTTTCTCGCAGGTCAGGTGGAAGGTAAGCGAGTGGGGGAAGACATTGTTGATCTTGGCCAGGAATGAGGTTGTCACCTCCTGGATGCCCTCAAGGGGCTTGGAGAACTCCTCCTTGCACATCTGGGTGTAGCGCTTCAGGCGTTCCTTCAGCTCGTCGTTCTCCCTTCTCAGCTCGATGTCGGACATTTGGTACTCATCCCGAGCTTTGTTGGCACTGTCCAAGTCCTTTTTCATGTCCTCAACTTTCAGTGTGAAATTTTTCTTCACCAGTTCTCTCATACGGTCTTGTTGAATTTCAGCTGAAATACAATTTGTCAAACATTAAGTGGTAGTTTGAAGAGGTCATTGATAGTAAGTACTTTAACATGCACTCTCAAAAATTGATTTTGAATAGTAATATTGTAGTATTAAGTATTGGTGGTAATACACTATTAATAGCAACAATCAGACACAATTCAGTAAATGCTCACATTTCTCTAAGAGAAGAGCCCACAATGCACACTGTATTGTAGAGTGTGCTAAAGAACTCACCTTCACCCTTCAGAAACGGGTTCCTTACGGCTAGGGTTGGACACTGAATTGGAGTGGATCGTGTCATCTCAATTCTCCTTTTGTCTATCACACACTGACCCTATTATAGAATGATAACACCCAAAGTCTGTACATCAGCACAGTGATGGTGATGCCAGACAAGCCAGTACATATTCACTCTTATACATGAAAATACAAGGTGTGGCTATTAAATAATGAAACTAATACTGTATTTCAGTTGTAACGAAGAAAACTCGTTACTCATAAGAACAGTCTCATTATTTAATAGCCACATGTAATCCAATTATTTTACAGGATATTGTAAACTACAAGAGGTCAAAACAGTAAATTGGTCTTTATGAGTGTATCCATCAGATCAAACTAACAGCACAATGAATGACTCCACTGAACTAGTAGAATATAAATTACTTACCAGCTTCAGTTTGTCAATCTTTGTGTTGTTGTTGGAGGTCTCCAGGTCAGTCTTCAGCTTGGCTACGTCTTTCACCAGTGCCGTTTTCTCTCCCGTGGTCTTGCCCAGAGATGCCGCCAGGTCAACTTTGTCCTTCCTCAGCTGCAGGTTGCTCAAGGAGACCCTCTTGAAGTTCTCACTCAGCTCGTCCACGTGCTTCTCCTCGGCCGACTTCTCTGGCTGGCCATAGATGAGGAAGAGCACCAGGCTGACGATGATGAGTGTCTGAATGAGCGAGGAGAAGAAGAAGACTATCCGCATGTAGTAGCCACAGCTTTTGCCCTTTGACCTGTGGATCTTCTTGGTCTGCAGGGCAAAGGTGTCGCGAGGGTAGCCGTTGCTGTACATGATACCCAGCTGTTAAAGAAAAGAAAAAACTACAAAACTACAAAAAAATCTACAAAACCACAAATCTTGCTGTCTAGTTGCAGCCAGGCACTGTTGAGCAGCAGCAACCAACAAACCAACTGTTTGACTAAATCAGGTCCACATGAAAGTTGCACGGATGCAGCCGCTGGTAGTTACCTTCAATAAAAACCCTGAATGTTACCTACGATCTGCAGGGAGGCTGAGGCGAGACGTAAACACTGTTGAGCAAACGGTCCAGAGCTGCTGTGTTTATAAGCGCAGCGGCACATTTCCTCCCCCGCGCCTCCTTCCTGACCTGCTCCTGAACAGTGCTCTTATTAGATAAGAGGTTATCACAACATCACACAGGCATGGGGGCAGCGTCGACAGCATCACTCCCACTTCTCCTCTTTGTCCAATACGTTGCATTCCTGTCATGGCCATAACGATTGAAATGCCTTAATTACCCAGGACACAGGAACCTCAGTGTAATGGACATAGTTTCACGGAGCAGAAATGCATTTGAATTGGAATTGTGCTCCAACAGACATAGGAAATGATCATGACTGTGTTGCTGAGCCGTGTCCCTCCCGTCAAATGATATTACATACTGTACTGTATGAGTTTTCATTGTCAGCTTGTCCTCCGGTGATTACCCAAGGAACAAATGTTATTGTCCTCTTACTGTGCACAACTGTATACTTACAACACAGATTATTTGGTCAGGACTGTCTGTCCGTTATACAGGGTAAGATGGCAAATAATCTTAGGAATGCAGTAAAAAATCCCCCAATGAGGCAACGCTGATCAAAATAATGCCGTTTCCTGTGCACATACATATGACATTGCTGTGCAACTGTGAAAAAGACAACAATGGGGACCTGTCATTCCTCTTGCAAGAGGCAATAACAAATATTCCCTGAAGTCCAGGAGGTGACGGATGCGTTTGATCCTGACTGTGGCAGCTCACGGTGATGACGTCAGGGGCAAACACTCTTGTTTAGGAGGGGCGTGAAAGAGGAAAAATAACGAAAGACAGGGGTCTTCCTGTGGGGCATTGTCTTGGTGCCAACCTGTCCTCACCGGAAGGTCTAATTTATGGGGCTGTTTAAAGGCACAAAAGCAAAGAAGTGTCTGGACAGATAAACTTAAAAACAGGAAAATATATGTAGCGGTAAGATTAAAACAAGATTTGAAGATGCTTTTATGTCTGATGCTGTAAGTATACAAAAGTCCGGTGCTTCTGTGGAAACCAGTGTATTTGCATCAATAGGCATCCTTCAATAGTTGTTTTCCCAAATCTCCATCAGGAGGCAAGCGAGGCATCAAGCAGCTGCTGATAGAGGCCCTCTCATGTCCTGTCTCAGAGAACAGTAGCCAGTGTGAGGAGATGTAGGGTCTAGCCGCAGTGAGGAATAGCTCTGTGGTCCTCAACCAAAGGCCTTAACTGCCCTCTAGTGGCTAAAATAGCACATGCCTCAATTTTGTATCTAATCTAAAGCGGTTTTATTTAGTCAAACAAAGTTTGGAATAGGTAGCATTTTACTACGTATAATTTGTATTGTAATTAGCTAGTCAATACAACTTAGAGACACAAAATGGCATTGTATTGGTCTTTTATTCAATTAGGACAGCTTTACAAATGACATTTATACAATTTGTGTATACACAGTGCCCTTAAAATCCAGTAAGCACTTTGTGCCAAAGAGCATGATTCCCCTGGTTTACCCCACTCATTCTGAAGCTATGGGCCTTAAATACAGTAGTAAAGCGGTCCTTCCCAGATCTACATTCATTTTGAACAGTAATAAGGATAATGACAACTAAAGTGATGAAAAGTGATTTAAAAACAGCAACATAAAAAATAAAAGTATTGAATAAAATCACACAGGCAACGACACTGGTGTCAGGAAGAGATACATTACAACAAGAAACCAGAGCAAGGTCTTCTGAAGGGAAAAAAATAAAAGAAAATTGACACCTTACCTGAAACAGCAAAACAAACAAACAAAAAAGAAAGAAAAAAACTCACAGAAAACAAAAAAATTGTACAGACATTCTGCAATGAATATCAGACGATACTCCCGACGTGATGGAGGTTTTATGGCAAGACGAAGGTAGAAGCGCGGGAGCTCAAGGTGCGCGTCGTGGAGGAGCAGGAGGAGCAGGAGCAGGAGGAGGCTGCTGTCAGACGGTGGCCTCCACCTCCTGCGGCTCGTCATCCTCCAGCAGGCTGTAGGAGGCCTGGCTCTGGGAAGGCCTCTGGAGGGGGTGCGACAGCAGCTTGGCCATGCAGTTGTGCAGCTCCAGGGCGGGACCCGACAGGGACACCTCAAAGCTGTAGCACATCCCTTTCGAGTCCAAGTTACAGAAGGACGTGTAGATATCCTGCAGGGAAACAAGACACATGAAAACCACTAGCATGAGTCCAATGCAGTGCACCAGAAAAGTGAAAAGCACACTTGAAATGACAATGAAAACCCCCCAATATAGTGTAAGTGCCAAGTGGCTTCAGTGATATTCAACAGTAAAAAGACAGAGTGAAAAAATTATTACAAATTACCCTCCAACTGCTCTCGTCCCCTTGTTCATCATCACCATTATGCAGATAAACGACATCGAAGAAGAAATAGGGTGACTGCAGCATTTTCTGGGAAAGAAAAAGAGGAAAATGGCATAACTTGACAAGCATATACAGTATCTACTCTTCTGGACAGTCAGTCATACACTTTCGGCACCTCCACTGTTTCTGACTTTTTGAGAACTCCACGTACACTAACGGCATCCGAGGGGTTGAACTGCAGCTGGCCGGCGTGGCGGCTGTAGATCAGGATGGTCCGCACCACAAAGGGAGGAGGGATGGTCTGCACATTCTCCATCAGGGGCAGCTCGATCTTCTGCAGGCTGTCAGAAACACCACACACACCCAGGTGAGTGTACTGAGCTCACAGCCACAAGGCTTCTGAGAACACAAGGTGTTCAACCAAGCCTCTCAGTCAACTCAATCAAGCAACTGACATGTCAGTCAGTCTATTTATTTATTTATTTAACCAGACAACAGACTTACATTACGTTGAGAAGGTCCTCCAGATCTGGTAGACCGTGTTAAAGAAAAACTTGTACAAGTTAAAAGAAAGAGAATGATTTACTTCTTCACTATCGGTGTGACTGCATACGGTCACAGGGACTCTTACTACTAGTGCGCTGGAATGGTCGTGTGGGGACTGGGAAAGGATACTGAAGGATTCACACACATTGGTCTCCAGGTCGTACAGACAGCTGCAGAGCTCACGGGGGTCAGAGGTGAAGCCTGAGAGCTGGAGTGGAAAGGAGGACAGACACAGACAGCATGAGACAGCGCGATGAGGACTTCATATCATACATCACTTATAATATATCCCATGTGTCTGCTTTTGAGAGAGGGACAAATATTGAGTGGGTAAGTATTGGGCCTACTTACAGATTAAAATGGCACTGCATGATGCACTCAAAAATCCTTAAGAATCCTAAATTGTTTTTTTAGAGCCCTAATACAGATTTCAATTTCCAGGTCAAATCACTCCAGGATTAAATAAGACAATAATACAAAAATTAAATTAAATAAAAAACACTAAACTGGGCCACAAATCACCAGTCACCAACAGATAAGGGCTGTCTTCAAATAAGAAAGTGCTCATCTGTACTTTTGGGCAAGTAACATTAGACTTAAAAAATGAAATAGACTTCCATTTCAGTCAAATAAATAATTGCACTGAGAAACAACATCATGCATAATGGTACAGACTAGCCATACGAACTGAGATGAAAATGGATGCATGAGAGGGGCAATTTTTAGGAATTATGGATATTCATTTTATTTATCAAAGTAAAGTGTGCAAAAGGGAAAAAATGAAAGACTGTTGCTTACCCATAAGGCATCATCATTGACAACTACCAGAGCGAACTCGTGGCGCTTGTCAATTTTGTGTTTTGTTCTAACAAACATCTCAATCATCTTCTGTGAGATATTAAGCGCATTGGTTTTAGATCTGCAGGAGAAAAGAATCAACTTAAACAATAACCTGAACCTGTGAAAGGTAATCCTACATTAACGTGAAAGAGGGAACACAAGTAGATTCATGTGCTACAAGTACCCATTAAAAGACTCCAGCTTCGGCAAAGACATCTCCTCAGAAAGGTCCAAGCAGATGATCTATTTCAGTAGGAAAAAGAGAAAAAAATACACAGAATTACAGTAAAAAAAATAGTAAAATCCTATACCATAGTTAGCAAAGTCTGTTTTACAGAAGCACAAGCAAACTATAAGGCCTTTACAGTATACTAGTGTCTCTCAGCAGCTATAGCCTCCTTTTTAGAATCCTTGTGCGAACCATTTACTTTTGTTTTCACATGGACTTTAATGTCGATTTTCATATTGGCTGATGGGACCAATGGCAAGGGAAACACGAATAAGGATAGGCACAATGTATCTCTTTGGACAATGCTAAAAAGTGTAAGGTAGATGTACCACTTTCTCTGGGCAGTTGACCCGAGGCGCCCTCAGGCCCGCATCTACAGTGGTGTTCAGCTGCGGGGCAGCGAGGACAGGCTGCGTGAGTTTGGGCCTTTCTTTGGCAGCGCCAGGTATGGGGGCTGTCATGGTGGCGGCGACGACGGCAGCAGTGGTGTTGACAGCAGCAGCAGCAGCGGCCGGGCTGGCTGTGGCCATAGTGGGGGTCGCTGTGGTAACGCTGGGCAGGCTGCTGGAGGTTGACGCCTCGCCCTCTCCATCCACACGGCTGCCAACAGAGGGCAGGCTGGCACTGCCAACACCACTGCCACCCACGGCACTAACCACGCTTATGGCACTGACGCTGCCCAGGCTGCCATTGCTGCTGCGCCGATCCTCCGCACCCTCTGGGTTGGAGCGTGTGCGTGGTCTCAGGTCTACCACACGCTCTTCCCCGTCCGCCGGCCCTGGTTCCGGGGTCTCCATTGGCACCCACTAGCTGTATGGTGTGTGATTGCCGGTCTGACCTGCAGGCTGTCAGTGCATAAGAAGCATCTAGACACAATGCGATAGCTGGTGGCAGACAGATAGACCAGAAGACAAACAGACAGAGAGAGAGAGAGCAATGATTATCTCATGCTGATGAGAATAAAATGAGTACAAATGTAGGGCCTACAACTACCTAGCCATCTCAAACAGGTGCATATGGTGAAGTCCCCCAAAAAACTAAAATGTCTTTTCCCTTGTGCTATATCCAGGCAGTCTATGAGCTCTTACTTAGGAAAGTTCTCTGAACTACAGCTGACGACGCTATTTTAGCACTGCTGTTTACTGACCGTGTAAACGAATGACCCAAGGGCCAAGTAACGTTTGTTATTGATACCAGCTTTGTAATGCAAACAGAAAGGGGAGTCTGGTTAACATCATGAGGAAGAGTGTACTTTTGCCGCGGCTAAATTACACCGGTGCTCCAAAACTCACACACTTTTGAGGGCTTTGGTCATACAGGGCTACCAATAAACAGCACGCTGGTTAGTTAGCTATTTAGCCAGACAGACAGAGCAGGAAAATAATGCCATCTTCCACCGTTAGCTTAGCTGGCTAATAACATTACAAGAAATACAGGATGCATTACAGTATGCTATTAATAAACAACAAAATACTTCGCAAAATATATAAGCCAACAAGGTGCCCAACTTACATGGAACTGTCGTATTTCGAATATTCACAAAATTCAATCAGAAAGAAGACTTTCTATTTCATTCCAGTGACTGGATGTGCGGCGCCATATTGCCTGACTACAGGAAATACATTCTTCTACTACTTTGTGATTTTCGGTTGATTTCACTGTGGGAGAAATGCTGCCACCCAGTGTACTGCAAGTGTGCTTACAAACGCTATCAACTTTACCGTGAATTTGACAGTATACATTTGGGTTGGCATACACTTTGACCAATAAGATAATTCATTAATTGTACTAAAGGAAAAATAAGATTGGTGTTCTGTCTATGTGTTCAAATAATTTCTTTCTATTCCCCTAAAATAGAACAGATTGTAACATATTAGACCAAGCCTCTCCCAGAATTGTTGTCCTGTTATAGGCTGAATAAAGATAAAGATGATGTCAGATCTCAAACAAAACAGGAAGAGAGCTGATGGACAGATAAGGGGGCGCTTTAACTGAGTTTTCCATTAGCAAGATGCCAAGTGTCTTTGTCACAGAAAGACCAGTGGCTGCTAAGGAGCAAAGTCACTATGTCTCTGCACACTGTACTCACTCACACACACATACATACAGCGAGAGGTGGAGACGGAGAGAAACATTCCTGACTAGACAGTACGCTGGTGGAGCAGAGAGCAAGAGCCACAGAGAGAGGTGTAATTACAGAATAAAGAACAAAAGCGTAGCCACCAGGCACTGCTGGTCCCAAGCCAGCGTTGCGGTCCAACAGCAGTGTGGAGAAAACTCATGGACAACCTGGAGAAGAGAGAGGAGAAGGGTGGTGCTCAGGGAGACAGCGACACACTGACTGAGGTAAGTCCTTTACTGCCCTGTTAACCGTAGGGCTTTCAGTTTAGTCGAAAGGTTTTTTGCTATAGAATAAAGCCACGGCAATGTAAACATGCCTACAGAAATAAATGGGTGTGAACATTTTAAATACAATTCAAACAAAAGATTTTTGTATTATTACTGGTACTGACATGGTTCATGTGAATAAGGCATATGCCATACAATTTGAGGATCTTGAAACTTTGTATTCTTGTAAAACTTCCAAAATGGTTGCTTTGTGTGCAAAGTGTGCTTTGTAAAATTAGTTATTTAAAATACATGTTCGTATTGAAAAACATCAACAAACAGTAGATTTAAAAAAAAAAAAAAATCAGTTCACACTCTAATATGTGATTAACTACCATATGCTAACATTGCTGTGTTATTATCTTTACCTTTTTGCAATCTGCATGGCAAAGTTAGTTACAACAAAGTTAGTTAGCGTACAGGACTGGAAATTATGCATTCGGTTTTTTTAAACTTTTTTTTTGTTTTTAAATGTGGTGTGTGTGTGTGTGTGTGTGTGTGTGTGTGTGTGTGTGTGTGTGTGTGTGTGTGTGTGTGTGTGTGTGTGTGTTCAGGAAGCGCAGCTGCAGGATGTTTCTGTTTCTCCTTTTCCTCTGCACAAAACAAAAGCTGGTGAAAAAAGACCAGCAAAAACAATAGTGTCCAGCTCATCAGGCATTGTTTCACAGTGACATAGAGATCACCATGTTATGGGGAAATATTCACCCATAGTACAGTGCACAGGCACAGTACACTGTAAAAAAGTATTTGTGTATATTTGTATTTGAGTCACAACTGAAGATGTGAGTTCTAGAGTTCTTCAACCCCTCTGCCCCATTCTTTCAGTACTTCCCCTGGGCTCATGAATATTGCACAGAATATTATGGAGAACAATGTTAGTTTTTGTGTAAGGCATATCAACAGTAATCTAAAGAATTCAAGATCAAGATTTCAGTCTTCTAGGATTGTATGATCAACTGAATTTGTCAGTGATGGATATACTAGAAAAAATCACACCCATGGCAACATAGGAAAGAAAGAAAGAAAGAAAGAAGGAGACAATTATATGCACAACTAGAATTGTATAGTTATACAGGTATATATTTCCTGCCATGTTTCATATTTCTGAGAATGATCGATGTTTTGCTTACTGTAGTGGATCCTTAATGTTTGATAACTGAACAGTCAGAATTGAGGTGTGGTAAAACAGCGGTCTCACATCGACATGTCTCCATGTGTACGTGAACAGACTGAAAAAGGGTGTTGACTGAGCTCAGGTTCCAGACGGCTGTGCTGTGTTATTTCCACAGGATCCTGATGCTTTAGGAGGATATGACAGTGATGCCCCACTCCCTTCAGTCTCGGAGCTTAAACAATGTGAGTTGGAAGTGGGTGCACTTCTGAAGATCATCGCAGAGCTGAATACAAAGATGGGCTCTCTGCAGGCCCCAAGGTACACAAGACTAAGCTTTGGTTGTCTTAGTACTATATATAGCAATCCAGCGTACCACCAGATTTTAAAGAGCACTATAGAGACTAACATAAGTGAGAGTGCTCATTTTCAGCTGTTTAGAGATGGGTAATGATTATGGCAATATGTAAATCTTTTTGCACCTACAGTAGCTTGCTATTTACAGGTACAATTTGCAATCATATTTTTTTAAGCTTCAATTATATTTTTCAAGCTAGCAAACAATATTTCAAAATCTTCTTCCATTCCACAAAAGTAAAAAAGTAAAACATTATTTTTAAGAAAAAAATTGAGTGTTGACCAAGTTAAACTGTAATTTACCAAGAATAAAGAGTTTTTATCTTTTGATATAGGGATGGTGATGAATGTTTGTCACAGGGCCTAGCCAGCTGCTCCACCCCAGACTTTCCCCCCAGCCCTGAGCCACTTCTCAGCCCAGAGAAAGAGGCTGGCATCAGGGCTGCAGCCCCAGTGACCAAGAGAGGTTGGCAAGCAGTTGGACACATGGCTTTTTCATACAGCGGGCCATTATCGCTCTCATTACTGTTCTCTTATTTGCATTGTGCAGGACTCTTTTTTTCCATTTCCACTAACAGGGTTGGGACGACTCAAATGACATATTTTCAAATACTAAAAGACTGACTGCCCTGTAATCTATGCAGTTTTTCTTGGATGCCGGCTTATGTCGCAGGGCCACTAAACGAAACAGATGCCCACGCTTTCATGAACTTCCATGGTTTCCCCATGTGCTGACTTTGAACCTCTCTAAATCTTTTTAAATCCTGACCCGAAATGCCTCTCTTTGGGGAAATCCATTTTCAAATGCCCTCTTTCACAAATCTGGCCCGAGACAAAGCCGCAGTCATGACATTTATAATGACCTATGAGACCTATCTAACAATGCCCTGAGGGAGAAGGAAAGCAGAGGGAGAAAAATACATACAGTGGCTGTTGTGCTGCCACCCCCCTCTGTCTGCACCTATTCTCACATGCTGATTGTTTCCTTCTCCAGGAGACAGCGGGGAGGTCTGGGTCGAGCTGCAGGAGGCTTTGTCCACCCTGGAAAGGTCGGTGAGCAGGGGGAGGTCCTTGGCAGCCATTCCTCAGCCGCTTCAGGATGAGGAGAGGCGGACGCAGCACCTCAGTGCAGCCCGGGAGAGCTGGGTCAAAGTCACCCAGGTAGGTTTTTAATCAGCACACGTCTTGCAATGCTTTTTCGGAAGAATGTGTCTGTGACCTTTCTTTGTAGCTTGGTTTACAACAGGCTACAACCCCTTATGGAACCTCAAGGCAAAGCTTCAGGTTTAAAATACTTTTTTGGGGGGTTTGAGGAGAGGATTTGAGGTTCTCTGTCAAACCATTTCGACTGAACCCTTTAAGGGTTTTCCTTTGGGGGATCATACATTGTTGGTCCTCTGCATGAAGCTCATTTTAAATCAGGTTCAGATTCTAATCAGGTGCTGTAACAAAAAAAGATTTACTTTGGATATACTTTAAAGATACAAAAGACAACACAAATATGTTTCACTTTTGTCACGTAGGTCTATTAAGCTGAATACGTTTTTTCGTCTGAGATGGAATACACAGCAACCTGTGTGACACATCCTTATAGATCGACATTGACAGCTTGACAGCTTCACTTCAGGTGTTGCATGAAATGAACCGAGAGAATCGTACACAATCAAGAACATTTCCTTCAGCCTAAAGATTTAAACAAATTCGGAAACATTCCCTCAAGTGCTGTCAAATGCATTTGAGATGACGTCATGGGACAGATTACTTGTACTATTACTGCTTGTAGCTCCTTCATATAAACATTGTGTTCAGCTATGTGTGTGTGTGTTTTGAGGGTTTCTGTCCTCTCCTGACCTCAGCTGCTTGCTGCAGGTGCTGGAGGAGATGGAGAGAGAGCTGGGCTTCTCCTACCGCTCCGCCCTGCCCCCCGAGGAGATGCAGCGCTACCAGCAGGACGTCCTGGAGCTGCACCGGCACAACAGCAGCCTCCGCTCCGCCCTGAGGAGCAGGCAGCAGGAGGTGGGCCTGTCTGACACCACACTCCACGATCTGGAGGACGACAAGAAAAAACTACAAGAGAAGGTGTGAGGAGAAAAACACACAACAGTAACATTAACAGTAAGACTTCAGTGTGGAAAAAAGTCTTTCTTCTGACAAGGAATAAACAGTATATACCTCTAATGAGTTCAACATCTTAATAACAAACAATAACAATTAGATAACCAGATGTTTGTACATTAACAAACTTAAATGTATGCTGGGCTTTGTGGTATATACTGTATGTGTCGTGATAAGAGCTAACAAAAACTTGGAAAGTCTGTGCAAGACTTATCTCTGCTTCTTCCTTTTCTGGAACATGTTGGAACAAGCTGCTTGTGTCTGAGTATCTCTGATTCCTGTCACCCTGGCTGAGATCTCTGTGACATTTCACATGACGTTTTATATCCCAGCTGCTGGTTCTGAAGCGGAGATGGATGGTGGCAGGCAGCCTCTCCCCTCCCCGCAGCCCCTCCAGCTCATCCAGCGGGGCGGTGAGTCCCTCCTGGGCCTCCCCTCCTTTCCCCGGCTCCCCCCTCCTCTTGCGCAGGCACGTGGCTGCCTTTCCGGCTACCTCCACAGGGGGCGACGTCTCTCCATCCAGCTCCTGCCCGAGCCCGGCGCTGCCCGGTAGCCCCAGCCTGGAATCTGAGACAGACCGCCTGCAGAGGTGAGAGAGAAGCTTGCTCACTGAGTAATGAGGATGTGGTCTGTTCTCACTGTTTCATTTATTTGTTTTTGTCTGCCTGAATCAGCTTGCCCAATGCTGCCTAACTAGAATAGTGAAATGAAGTGCATAGACGGCACCATAAACAGGCTCAGAAAAAGTATGCAATAAAAAGCAAACACAGACTGAGCCCAGGTAGGATGCCAGTGTGTACCTGCTGTACGAGTCAGGCGGTGGAGAGCAGCTGTGTTTGGCCTCAGCAGACTGGGGAAAATCGAGTTTGGGAAGTGCTTTGCCTACCCAAGCATATCAAAGAGAACCTCAGCGGTGTGAATTACACATGCCAGCAGGGAACTAACATTCATTATGTGAGATGTTCAAAAAGGTTGCCTATGCGGACCTTTTCAAATTCATTGATTTGATTTCGGTTGCCTTTTTTAATTAATTCTTAGCATCATACTGCACATCTGAGTTCAGTTACATTAAGCATTATATATTTAGCATACTTTGCAAACTACACAGGGTCCTCTTGACCAGTGGCCTTATTATTGTACCATTGTTGTGTCTGTCACCCTGTTTGGCAGGTGTCTGGAGAGGCTGAAGGCCCGAAACGAGCGCCTCTCAGCTGCCCTGGATAGGCGTAAAGGAGAGTCAGAGCAAATCAGCATGGCCCTCAGCCAGCACGAGGCCGACAGTACCGCCCTGCAGATGGCCCTCCGATACTGGTACAGTAAACACAATAAAGATAAAAATACAGTGCCAGTGAACTATACCAACCAGTACGGACATTGCTCATAGGTCTGTATAGTTGTGTTGACACCCTAGAGATGGTAGTGCTTGTATTGATAGTAGTTTCATAATTGTTGATCCAGGTGAAACTTGGTGATGAATTTGAAATACTACATGATAGTAGTCTTTGAAATGAAACCGCTCTTGAAAGAGGCTTGGATCAACAGTTGGCATCAAGCCACTGAATGTCAGTGGCTGCTTTGTGACCTTTGTCACCTCTGGTTTTCTTGGAGAACGTGTTTGTGGTCCAGTGCCCCGTAGCATACTGATAATGCCTGTGTGATTGGCAGCGAGGAGTGTGAAGAGACCTACGTGGAGCTCATGGGTCTGCACGAGCACTGGAGAAAGCAGAGAGCCGTGGAGGCGACAGGTGCGTTGTGTTGCGCGGTGCTCTCCACCGCGTTGTCGGTGAGACACGTGCATGTGAAACTCTCTCAACACTTGTGGATCGTAAATGTTGAACCTTAAACAGGTTGTCACATGTCAGATGTGATTTAAATATGAGTGTGTCCTAAAAACACTGCACTGGTCAAATGAGGTGCTGGAGGAGTGTCCAGTTAAATATTATAACGCAATATTATGGAAAATACCACACAGAAATGAATGTGTCATATTTGGTGGGAAGCAAATAGTGACTTGGGTAAGCTTTTCCTGAAACTCCTTTATTCTGGTGTCAGAAATCTTTGACTTCTTCAAAGCTCTTTGCTAGTAGACTATAATGCCAGGGTGTCTACATGGGGAACTGTTACCATTTATGAGTGTAATATTATAAAGAAGCATTTACAACCTTAATGCACATTTCTACAGTAGTGTCCTCCTCATTCCAGACTGCAGAGACACACAGCAACCCAGTGCTCAGACTGAGGCTGACAAACTGCAGAATGTGAAGTCAACACCAGAGGGCGCTACACAGGGAGGAAAACCCTCACACACCAGGTGTTATTTTCTTCTTCATGGAATGATACCAGTCATTTGGATGAGCAGATTTGAGATAGGTTACACAAGTTCAGCTGTCCACAAACAAAGGCCATAGGGTATGTGAGACAAAATTTGGTGTGCTGATAACACATAACACAGATATATGATACACTAACACAGTTGATAGACGTCGAGCCACAGTACATACACCTGCGGGCCTTTTGAAAGATCTAATGCCTTAATGGAGCATGAATGGTTGCTAAGTGATTCGTGTAAAGACTGACTTAATTAAATTACCTGATTGGAATGGATCTTTTGCCAGGCACGTCACAACAACATCACAGAAACCTTAAGGGATTACCATAGAGTTATATGGAGAGAACAGAGGAGAGATTGGTATATCGAATATCCTTTGTTTAATTTTCAGTTGTATTTACTTTAGTACAAAAAGACTAAAGAAGACTTTCAGCCTTTAGTTTGACTGGTTTATTGATTAGAATATGATAAAATGGTTATAGATAGATGATAGATAGATAGATAGATAGATAGATAGATAGATAGATAGATAGATAGATAGATAGGTAGATAGATAGATAGATAGATAGATAGATAGATAGATAGATAGGTAGATAGATAGATAGATAAATAGATAGATAGATAGATCTGTGTTGTTTGTGTTTGTTTGTTGTCCTAGTTTTTCCTCACCCCCATGACCTGAGGTCTTCTATCTGTTTCTGTAGATTGGCAGCTGAAGACTTTTCTCAGCAGGTGGGGGATCTGAAGGAGAAGATCAGCGAGCTGAGACGGGACAGGGCAGCTATGCACATCCCAGAGCGAGGGCCTGTGGGTGGGGGGAAGATGAGCCCGGACACCGGCACCCTGGCACTGCCCAGGGGCCACAACACGACCAACAGCTCCAGAGGAGAGAAGGCGGCTCTGTTGTACGAGCTGGTCACTGTTAGGGTGAGTGAGAGTGGGGGGGCTTTTCTTCTCCCAAGGAGACTATAGTCCTTTTTAAACAGAGATCCCGCTATATCATTGTTAAGAAAACCCCTCATTATGCCACCTTTGCTTGTTTACATGGAACCAAACGGAGGCGGCATAATACCTCCCAAGTGTGTTTTAATATACAGCATGCTTGCGTTCTGGTAGCAAAAACGTTGTGTTTAACTCAGCATCTAGCATGACCTATAATGCAGCGTTCAAGACCACTCTGATATTTCCAACTCCGAAAATTGCACTAGAACGCCACTTGAAGTCGGAGCTCTTGACCTTAGTGCGGCGGTTTAATTAATGACTTTGACATTGTTATCAATATGGCGATGAACCTGGTAGAGACCTTATCTTTATCAAAGGTAACAACCTTTTTTGAAATGTGTGACAAGATGCATGAATAAGAAAAAAGTTGTACATAATTATTGATTAAGGACATTCCACTAAGGGTTATCAGAATGAAGACAAATTGTTGTTTTCCATCCATATTTTTTCCTATTGAAATAAACGGTGGAAGGTTCACCTATTGTGACGTTAATCGCTCTAGCAGTCCCACACTAGGATCGATGGTAGCTGCCGAACTATTAACCGAGGTCAGTGTTAAGTAGGGTGACCATACGTCTTCTTTTTTTGGGACCTAAAAATGCATCCAGCCGGTATTTGTAAATCACCAAAAATGTCCGGGATTCAGCTTTTGCTTTATACTGTCGCCATTCATTGTGTGCATTTTTTGCATGGCTTTGACCTTAAACTTGCTTGTGGAACAAAGCAGGTAAGTATTTTGTTTTGAAAACAGATCAGATTCAACACAGTTGCAGTCTTTGGTCATTTTTTTTACCCATTTTCACATTGCAGCATCACAACAGAAAATTTGCAAAGTGTATCACAACTAGAAGGGCACTCGGGGTGTGCAGACCTCATGCCATTATTTTGCAATGTTAGCGAAAGTAAAACTAAATTCCAAGAGCTGCTCTAGTATGTTGGATCCACTCAAAAATGTTATGGATTCTTTTTTGGCCCAGCTACATCTTTTTATCAAGTATCATGAAAATCAGGCCGGTAGTCTTTGCATAATCCTGATTACAGACAAACTAACACCACCACAACCTCCAATCTGCTAATGAACAGCAGAGCTCACCCTTTCAGATGAGGGTAGTTTCCAATCTTGGGTTTCTATAGTTGGGTTTCTATAGTGTATGATAAAATCTACTACATCCAATAAAACGTTCTGATTTTTCAACAGTGAGACTATCTGTACCTTCATTTACACTTATTGTACCAACCGACTCAGTGACAATCACTTTGAGGATTTCAGAGTAATCATTGACATTTTTTACACTTAAAGCATAGAGGATGGGTAGATTTTTTTGTCTTTTTGTAATCTTTTAACACTTTACACCTTGAACTTCATAAATGGACAAATGCTAAAATAATTCCCTTGATCTGGGTAAGTTATGTAGTATATTGCATATAATAAATGAAGACTGTCAACTAATTTTGAATACTGGTTTATTAATCATAAAACCTACGGTATGCTCATTTGTTTAGATGATCTAATAATTAGCATTAGGGCTGTATAATCATACATAATCACTTGCTGGGTAGCGACCCTCTACTGCTGTTGAGTAATCACACTTTCTCTAGTCGCTATTTGATTTAAGCTATATTATACTGCTGAACTTTATTCCTGTGGTAAGAGCATATTTCCAAAACACTACCTGCTGAGTCATCATTTGAGAGCTGCATGTCTGCTCAAAAATCTGCTGTTTCATGTCGTGATTGACATGTCCCGCTCCCCCACCCCACCCCTGGCCCTGTCCCTATCCTCCCAAGGAGGAAATGTCAGAGCTGCGCGGGGCCATCCGGCTGACGGAAAAGGAGAAGAGATGTCTGGAGTGGACACTGATGGCCCAGAGGGCTCAGGACGAGGCCGGGGCCCTGCTGCTGGACAACCTGAAGGAGGAGCTGGAGGAGAGGAGCATGGAGCAGCAGGTGGACAGACAGAGAAACTACACACACACAGAAACAATGTATCAGTTGTCATGCCAATGAAGCACATTTTAATTTGTTACACAGACACACAACACAGACAGAGACAGACAGATCACAGCAGCAAGTGGACAGTCAGATAGGCTTACAACACAGTCGGAGAGACAGCAGGTAGGCAGACATGATCACAATAGGTAAGCAGATGTGGACACTGAGTTGACCGGCACGGACAAAGAAAGAAGCAGGTGCAGGCAAAGAGAGAAACAGTGAGAAAGAGAAACAGACAGATAGTCTTCGAAAGACAGAGTGATTGCACAATTAAAGATGTCTATGGCAACTGTATATATTTTACGTTTTCAGAGGGCGTCCAACAACAGGGAGAGATCTAATAGTGGAGGGGAGATCCCCGGCCCCAGGAACCGCACCATTTTCCGTGAGCTGCAGGCTGTCTTACAAAGGTGAGAGAGGCAGAGATGACAAGCTGCAGAAGGCTTCATGTTGGAGGTCCTCCTCTCCCTTTAACTTTGAAATGACCAAGGATTATCAGCACACCACATCCACGGTCTTCTAAAGGGCCATGAGTGTGACGAAAAGCCATTGAATAGCTTGATTCTAATCACCTCAGCCATTTACAGCTCTGCCTTTCCATACTGTTGCTTAGAAACAGTGTTTGCTTTGAATGCAGTCTTTGAATGTAAACTACGCCTATCTTTTTTGTTCATTTTCTCCCTCGCTCCCCCACCCCCACCCCACCCCACTCCCACCTCTTCTGAGACCTAAAAGTCACCAGTTTACAGTTGAAGCGTTTTGCCCCTGCTGTTTTTCATGTTTTTCATATATGTATACACATACACAGAGAGCAGCTCATGAAGAGGAGGATGACCGCCATCCGTGACTCTCTGGACACCAAGCTCTCGGACAGCACAGCGCTGAGGCGCCACAGTGACGAGGAGGTGACCCGACTCACCCACGCATACAGGTAGCTCAGGCGTCACTGCACATCACTTCAATTAGAGAAGAGGCTGGGTTGGTAACGGTTAGGTCACTGCATACAGGCAGCTCATGGCACATCACTTCAATTAGAGAAGAGGCTGGGTTGGTAACGGGTAGTCTCTGTAAGTGGTTCGGTTTTACCTCCACTACCAGACTGAATCTTTAGGCAAAAGCATGGATGGATATGTGTTTAAGTCAGGACCAAACCATGCCGAATGGAGTGAGTCCTGTTAGTAGCAAATCCATGTTTGGAGATTTGGCTAATTCTAACATCTAAATAACAGCTGAATTAAATAAGCATAGTTGCTTTCGCCGAGATACGAAAACCATTTTGTACTGACATGAATATCGTATGCCCTTTTGCTCCTTTTCCACAGTAAAATCTCGAACGTGTTCAGAAATGCTCGGCGAAAGCACCATGAGCAAATCTGGAGGCTGGAGAAGCAAATGGCCGCCCTGTCTGAACGTCACATGACCCAGATCACAGAGCTACAGGCCACCCTGGAGAGACTGGAGGACAGGAGAGAGGAGACTGTCCTGTGACAGAGTGAGAGAGAAGGAAAGAAAGAAAGTAAGAAAGAAAGAAAGAAATGGCTCACCACTCAACAGATGTTAGATGGTAAATGGGCTACAAATATCAGTGTAAATAAATACAGCTTTGGATTAAGACTGCCCTCTGATTGTTTGTATGACTTAAAAAAATTAAACAAAGGTTTAATAGACAGGGTCGTGTCAAGGCAAGTTCTGTAAGTAAATAAATGCGGCGTGAACTTTCAAAGGAAGCCAAATGATAAGGCATCTCTTGCGTGTGAAGAGACACTGAAATGCTAATAGTATGTGCCAAAGGTCATGTTTCGCTCTCTCTCTCTCCTTTCTATCTCCCCCAGTGTGCACACTCACACACACACCCATGCTAACGGTGAGGAGGACTTTGCAGTCCACTCCAGTCTGTCAAAACAATTGAAAAACGGAGGGAAGGGGGATGGGCAGAACAAAGGAAGATGAGCTCAAAGAGAGCGTGGAAGAAGGAGGACGATCTGGAGAGAAACAGTAAGGGAGAGATACAATAATACATACACAAACGGAAAAGGGAGAGATAGAATCAGACAGCGCTGCCTAAGAAATAGCAACAATGACACAGTGCTGTCGTCTTTTACCCTATTTTCTGCCCGATATCCCCCTCTACCCCCCCCCCCCCCCCCTCTCTATGGGAGTCACGCCTCATTTGGGTGCCCCAGCCTCTGGCCCTACCTCTGCCTCTGTCATGCCTGCCTGCTGCAGCTGGGAGTGTAGGTCAGGCAGGGGAGTCTAAAAGGTTGAGTGTCAGAGCCCCAGGGTCAGGAGGTCACCCGGCTGTTGTTCAGGAGTTTGAAAGCCGGGTTCAGAAAGGCCATGCACCACCGCAAGGACCCGACGACCTGACCTCCAGTCCCAGCTCCCCCACCCCCACCCCCACCCGTCGGTTTGTTTGGCAGAGTGTATTTGATGGCCATGTGTGTCACTGGAGTTTGATGGGGGTTATCATTGCAGACCGGTTGTGTTTGGGATACTGTTCCACACTCACTGGCTTGTCATAACAAACCCTAACAAAGGGTGACCACACATCACCCAGCTCTCTCAAACTCAGGCTGGGGATGGTAATATGCAAGTCTTCCACATGTGACATATTCCCTGTTTTGTGCTCATGTTTCCTATTTACACTTACAAATGAATGAAATTGGCCGTGTATTCAAAATGCAGTAATATATTTAAATTTGGAAACCTTTCTATTGCACGTTCTATCACTAGTGCCTTTTGCCAAAATACATGAATATGTAGTCTTGTTTTTTTCAGTTTGTCCTGAAGTTTGTGCACCAAGATGCCTTCACCACAAAACAGTTGCACAGAAACCGCAAGGTGGAGCTACAAAGAGCGATGAGTCCTGCAAAAATTGAATAGCAGTACATCTGCATTTGCATCGGTATTGTTTCAGATTAATTATTAATGCCAGATTAAATCTTAACCTTTTCACTCAGACTACTAGTCAAAGTACGTGCAGAGGTCCTTTTATGAGCCCCAAGTGATCAGCGTTGCGTTGAACATACACGATAGCAGGTTTTAAAGGCGGTGTGGATCTGAGAGATAGCAGGGGCAGTAAAGCCATTCCCCAAAAGTTCAGAGACAGCACAGGGTCCGAACAAGCCTGGGAAAAAATACCCCAGACCATTTAAAGACAATGGCAATGTGTGGGGGAGGGAGAGGTGACCCACTGAACAAATGAAGGCCCCCATTAGTCCAAATCATCCTCACTCCCACTGATGTATACGCACATACACACCCACAAACACCCATTCATCTTCACACATGGACCCATTCACACACACTCACGCACACACATAGTCTCACACACACACAGAGGCACGCATGAACGAGAAACTGTGTGACACAAACAAAAGGGCAGTGACCTGGAGGGTTAAGGTCACCTCATCTGCTCCCGGCATCCGTTTCACATTTAAATAAGTTGTCCCCGGTAAGCTGTATGAAGAGATCACAGCCTGCTTAGCGCCAGGGCTTTTCTTTAATTTCGTCTCGAAGGCATCAAAAGAACTCTTTACTATCCCTTCCCCTTCTCTTCGCTTCCACCCCTTTCCTCCTTCGCTCCCTCTCTTTCTCTCCCTCTCTCCTTACGGCGGTGACCTGACTGAGCCATGACACCACTAGTCCTCTTTAAAGGCCAAGTGGGGATCAGAGAGAGAGGTACTTTTTTTGGCATGGAAGAGTGCTGACCTCAGACGCACTCCTGCGTCCGTGTCGACAACACACGCCGACAGAATGCCAGAGAAACGTGTCCGGCATCCGTGACACGCGCATTGGCTCAAGGCCAAGAGTCACGCAATAGGGTCTAGTCCCCAGAGACAAATTATGCAGGTAGCCCACTCAGACTCAAAGAGCGTCTGAACGGTTGAAGTTCAGCGCTGAGTTGAACTATCTTAACACTGCTTAGAGTCTGACCTTCTTAAGGTGCCATGCTTGATTCATATCCCGGGTGGAGGAGCGCTAGTAGCTTGGAAATTCTCTCCTGAGACGACCTCTTCGTCTCCACAGATGGGGATTACAGGACCTCACCACACCCTCACACAACCCCCCCCCCCCACACACACACACACACACACACACACACACACACACACCCAGCAGCAGGGCCATGGCCAGGGAACGGAGTATTGTCAGGAGACAAAGTAATCCGTTTATCCAATGAGATGTCTTAATTGAGCTCTGTCAGCCACTATTGGACAGAATCAGATGGCCTTACCTCGGTCATGACAACTTCCCACTGATGATGGGTTCATATTCGAATGACCAAGATTTTAGGTGGAGGGACTGATGCAGAAGATAACTGAAATGTGTGTGGAGACTCTGAAGAGACCTGGAAGATGGAGAGATTGCCAACAGGAAACCCACAGGTTATGTTTACATTCAAGAAAATAAATAATATTCTCGCCTCCCCTAAAGCAGTTTTGTTTTGTCTCAGTTCTCTCAAATCTCAAGTTCCAATGAAGGTGCTGAAATACCATGATGATTCAAGCTATGCTTTCAATTCATTAGTCTAGGAGTTCCTCTTTAGTTGAGTGTATGGAGTTACAAAGAAGCTCATTACTTCCGGCTTGCATCGTATTGCAATGTTTTGCATATGTGACGTGTTTGTTGTGCCAGTGGAAATTTGAACTTTACCACGTTTATCCCTGATTACCGTGGGAAGCGTGACATCAGACACAGGCTTAACCTCCATTCACTCGCAAAACATTAAGCCCATTCCTAAGTGATGGTCTTGTTTCATAGCGTCACAGCATTGACCTCAGCTGTACACTACTGACTGCTGAACTCATGGGCTTAGTTTCAGCCCATTCTGCTTAGTATCAGCCCATTCTGACACAAAGTTTAAAGATAGGGGCAACTATATAGACTGAAGACTACAGATGTAGTCATCAATCTTTTCACATCTCCTCCTCCTGCCTTAGAAATGCAAGCCGTTAAAGACCATCCTTACGAAAGGTAGTGAAAAGGTGCAAAAGGGAAAGGAAAGAAAGGGAGGGAGGGATCAGAGATTGAGCTGTAAAAAGGAATCAGTAGAGCGTTTCAGAAAGGCAGGTATATTTGTGAAGAGATGGGGGTGGGTGTGGAGGGGGGGGGGGTAGGGAGTGGACGGGAGGGCGGGAGGCAGGAGAGAGAGCAATAGAAAGATTGAGCAATAGCAGCGGTCAGCAGACCATGGAGGGCCGTATCACTCGAGGTGTGAAGGAATTTCACTCTAGTGGGTTTAAAGTTTAACCATGTTGTGGTCTGGCACTGCTTTGTGTGTGTGCGTGTGTGTGTGTGTGTGTGTGTGTGTGTGTGTGTGTGTGTGTGTGTGTGAGTGTGTGTGTGTGTGTGTCTGTGTGTGTGTCTGTGTGTGGGTGGGTGTGGGGTGTGTGTGTGTGTCTGTGTGTGGGTGGGTGTGGGGTGTGTGTTTGTGTGTGTGTGTGTGTGGGTGGGTGTTGGGTTAGGGACACATGGCCGGCAGATATGTCCATTAGCAGAGCGCTGGCCTTTGATCCGTGAGGGGGAGCCTCCTCCTCTAGAGCCTGCCGGGCCTTTGACCCCTGGAGAATGAAAGAGAGGCAGAAAATAAACAGCGCTGAGAAGACCTGCCAAAGACAAACATCTGCCGGGCAACTCCAAGCCAGAGAAGGGAGTGGACAAAGGCGATCAATATTGTCTTTCCCACAGCAAGAGAGAGAGAGAGAGAGAGAGAGAGAGAGAGAGAGAGATTTTATGTTCTCTGGTCATATTTGGTGGGAACAAGGCATGAGGACATTGTTTTAATGATTTTAATGATTTATCCATTTCAAGTGAATGCTGTGTTTGAAAGTTTGAAAGTCAAACCTTCAAGTAGTCGACGTTTCTTTTAATATAATTCTGCATAGCACAATATTACCATCGCAGGCTACACAAAATAGCAGACACCAATTTGAAAGGAAAGGTACACTGCAAAGGTCATAGATTGCCCTAATGCCCTGTAGCCAGAGAGTCTTGTGTTAAGGTTAGGGAAGGATGTGTTCAGGGTAAACAAAGGCAGAGGCCAACAGAGATAACATGCCACAAGGCCAAAGCATGCTCAAACAGAACACTCCAATAACCAGAGGGTAAACACATATACCTTCCTACTGCTGCCTCTTCTCTCTGATGTTCACAGCTTTTGGGCTTTGTTTATCAGCATTACAAATGTATGGTAGGTTCCAACATGAAGAAACGTTAATCAACAATTGAACGTATCAACCAGTTGAAGCTTGTGGAGTGTGTTTCATGTTTTTAACCAACAGTTGTCAAGAACTTAAGACCCTCCCACCAAAAGTTTTTTTTAAAAGCTAATTTATGTTTGATCTGTCTCCTGCTGTGTTTACAAAATTAACAGTGGAACTTTAGCCACCAACACAACAATGGCCTCGAGGCTAACTGGGATCAGATTCCACTGTGTTGTCTTGAAGCTGAAGGGCAGGGGAGGGGTGTGCTGTTTCTAGATTAGATAGAGATTCAAAGAGCATCTGATAAAGACCTAAGGGGGCCTTAAGAAGACATCATACCTTGACTTAAAATCCAAATAGCCAGTCCTTCTGCACCATATCCAATAGTGTCTTTTGACGTGTAAAACTCACCACTGTATTGCTATTTACAGGCTATATCTGAGACTCTGCAGCGTATATATATATAACCATATCTGTCCGTATATCATATATCCGCCCATGGTGACTGGCAATATCAAACTGTTGTTGGTACAACCCTAACACACATGAACTGAGTATATGAGTGCTTTTAGAAATGCAAGCAAGTTTTACTGCAAACGTGAGGACAGTAGGTACAGCATACAGTGGGTATGTTGACCCTTTTTCTCAAGCTGATACATGAGCCTAAGTCCCTCGCCTTGGTAGAGCTCTTGAGTGCAAGTTGTGGCTGAGGGACTGAAATCCCATTTGTTTAAGTAGGTGGCTGTCATGGCCATTGGCAGCGATGTGGCAGCAAACAGTTTGAGCTCATTAGGTCAGCGTCATGTATTTTGCGGGGGTCGGGCGAGGGTCAGACGAGAGGAAGACGAGGAGTGACACGCTTAATGCCGCGGTGTGTGAACCAGGACTTCCGACCGCGAAGAGAACACGCTAATCATGGGTACAGCACAGCATGCTCAGATCCAGCCACATTCCTTAGCTGGAATTGAGAGAGTGGCGTAGCCACTCTGCTATCGCATACACTAATGCACACACATGTATTCACAGAAAAAACATACAATTATACCTACACCCATTAACACATACATACTCTCACATATGTACTTATACAGTGGTATAAACATGCATGATGTGCCTATACAGAGTGTTTGTGTTGCATATACATGACATGGGAACACAGACACACACAAATGCACACAGACACAGGATGCCCAGAAAACAGACATCGATTTTCACACCTTCACTCACACTCACTCACACACACACACACACACACACACACACACACACACACACACACACACACACACACACACACACACACACACACACACACACACCTCCAGCCATAGGAAGGCAAGCCAAGGAAAACAAATAAGAATGATCTGTGGTAAACAGACACCTCGACACACCATTCCCCACTGCAGGCCAACAAATTCCCATCTAATCTCCTCTCTTCTAAAAGGATATAACACACACCTTCAGCATTGACCTGAGGTTTAATTCAGCATGCTTCTGTGAATGGATCAATTTGTGTCCATATTTGCCTTTGCATGTGTGAAAGGTGGTTCAGACAACAGCACACACCAGCTCAGTATGCAATGCCACACTGATGTTGACTCCCTTCCTATAAATCCACCTCCATATGCTCCTGTTGTAGCCTTAATTGAAACAGCTTTAGTGTAATTCAGCTTAGGTCAGCTTCCATCCCCCTAACTCTAATCAAAAGAGTTTATCGATGATGGGGATGTTCTTTTTTATATCCTCTATCATATCCAGTTATTGTGTCCAGTGCAATAAGCTAAGTGTAGTTCTTGACTGGGCCAGTTGGTCAATATGGAATAATGTCTTCGTGAGCTGCATTGATGAACACAACTAGACTAGACTGTGGGGTGAAGTTAAAGAGTAGGCACTGCTCAATGCTTTGCTTTAAGAGTAGGCAATGCTTAATGTTAATGCTTCGAAGCTTTTGTTTTATTTTATAAAAATATCTGCGTTGAACTTTTAGACTTTGTTTATGAAGACGTGATTCACTATGTCCTGGAAAGGGAGGCTGTGTTCTGAGAAATGGAGGCACGGAGTTCCTTCCCCAATTAGGTGTGGTGTAACTGGTTGTGGTGGTGGTGGTGGTGGTGGTGGTGGTGAACTCGTGTGCCTGGTACATAGCACACAAATCAGAGTTGTTATGCACAGAATGCCTTCAGAGGGTAATTTGGTACTACAGCATGTCACTGATGTGACCATAAAGCGTGTAAGAGAAAAGATATAATTTATCTGTGTGTGTGTGTGTCTCTCTCTCTCTCTCTGTATGTGAGGGAGCGTTTGCATGTGTGTGTGTGTGTGTGTGTGTGTGTGGCTGTGTTTTCAAGCGTTAGTGTGCTTGTGTGTTGTCTGACTGTGTGTAACTAAGTGTCTCTAACAGCGTGACAGCGGTGTGCTGGGGTTGTTGGTCCACCAGTCCTTTGTGTGCTCATGTGGCAGTGCGGGGGTTAACTCCCCCCATGCTAGGAGGCAGGCCTGGGGGGTCAGGGCTTAGGGAAGCCAGGCAGCAGCACATTCTTTCTGTGTGTGCGTGTGTGTGTGTGTCTGTGTGTGTGTGTGTGTCTGTGTGTGTGTGTGTGTGTGTGTGTGTGTGTGTGTGTGTGTGTGTGTGTGTGTGTGTGTGTGTGTGTGTGTGTGTGTGTGTGTGCAGCCCTCTGCCACTACTCCATGGCCCACTCTCTGCTCTTTGACTCTAATGTCCATATAAGGCAGCGGCTGCCATGGCAACCGGAGGGCTTGAATAGCAGTGTCAAATCCCTGAGCACACAGACACACGCTCTCACCCTCTCCTACACACTCACTGGCCAAGGAGAGAGGGAGCGAGACACACAGACACACACACACACACACACACACACAGAAAGAGAGAGAGGGAACGTTTGCTTAACATAAGCTGAGAATCTGGCTTGTGAGCAGGGTCTCCTTGCTTGCTCTCACTGACAACAGAGAAGAGAGAGAGAGAAGAAAGGAGGGAGCCGGAGAAAGAGAGAAAGACAGAAAGAGCTGCCACCAACCATTTTAGCTTAAGACTTTCCCAGGGAATGCGGAGGAGCCGTTGGACTGAAGCCGTTACTGCCGGATGGGCAAGCGCTGACAAAACCAAGCAGGCAGAGAGAAAGAGAAAGAGACGGAGAGAGAGAGAGAGAGAGAGAGAGAGCGAGAGAGACAGAGACAGAGAGACAGAGGCAGAGACGGCTGAGCTGAGAGCTCACATTCCGCGGCGGCTCAGGGCGGCTGGCTGGCATCCCTCTCCTGCTCCTGATTCCCCTGCTCTGCTCTGAAAGCCCTGCAGGCACTGCTGGACACGGAGACAGTGGGACCCCGGACACGTTTTGACAACAAACGCGTGAGAGTGTGTGACTGTGTGTATGTGCCAGTGCTTGCAGTCCATGTGTATGTTTGTGTGTATGAGTGAGATCAACAGAGAAAGAGAGAGATAGAGTTAGTGAGTGAGAGAGCGAGAGAGAGAGTGAGTGAGAGAGGGAGAGAGGAGGGGGACTTCCTTGAACTTTGATCCTTTAAAGGCAGCCAAAGGGAGAGCCACAGCACAGGGAGAACTCTGTTTATCATTATCCTGGGCAGGCGAGCATTCCTTTCCCTGAGAAACCCACGCAAACAGGCTGGAGCTGGATATCGGCACAGATTGCCTGGCTCGTCTTCTGCTCAATCGAGAGGGAAATCTAGAAACCCCTTCGGGGGTTGAGACACAAGTTTTACCTCAGGATTCAAGCATGTCTACCCTGTCCAGTCCTACTTTCTGGGTCAAGAGGAGCACTGGAAATCAACACCAAGTAAGACATTGAAGAAAAACAAAACAGACTGCTATCTGGAAGGACGCTCCTGTTTGTTCGAGTTGTCAGCCACTGACAAATCCAAACTGGTTGGACTTCAGCAGCTTTCCCAAACCGGCTGTGAATATTTCTAGGGCGAAGCCTGCTCTGAGACACACCGCTGTCAGTTTGATTGAAAACACACTCTGTGCAGCTCAGAGAAACAAAACTGGTTGGACTAGTTGTGGAGTGGTTAGGACTGAGGGCAGGGCAGCGTGTGTTTGCAGGTAAAGCTCACACTCCTGCTTTTTGCTCAGGCATAATAGGAGCAGTGGAGAAACCAAGTGCTCTCTGGTATTTCTCAACAGCTTGAGAGGGGCTCTGTGTGTGTGTGTGTGTGTGTGTGTGTTTTTTTGCCCCCTTTCACTACCGTGTGGCGCGTCAGAGGAGGGGAGGGTAGCATGAGTCTTTTTTCCCCCTCCTCTAAGAGAGTATGAGCATCCGAGAGTAATTTATTGTTTCCTGTGAAAAAAGGGGGGACAGACAGAACCCCCCCATCTTCTCTCTTTTCTGAACTCTGAACCAGATCTCTGGCATATGAGAAGTTTGTTTTGGGATTTTTCTTCTTTTTTTGCCGTGTGGACTAAACAGGAGTGAGGGGTTTACAAGGCTGAATGGACTGCAGGAGAGAAGAGACGAAGTGGACGAAGAAGAAAGGGGAAGCAGAAGGAGGAGTGTGACAGCAAAAAAACAGAGCATTGGTGCAGTGGAACCGTGCTCTCCAGGGGAGCCGTGCATCCAGGTCACCAGGTGGTGACGGGTAAAAAAAAAACAGAGAGAGAGAGAGAGAGAGAGAGGGAGAGAGGGAGGGCAAAGAGAGGTCGACTGGAGTTTAATGCTATCTTTCCTCACGCCGCGCCAAACAACCACTCAACCGTTCTCTCTCTCTGAATCAGACTGAAACAAAAACCAAAGGATCGGCTGAAACCATTTGTCACATCTGCACTTTCTGAGATTTCTGTGTTTCTGAGGCCACACACACACACACACACACACATCTGGTGTTGTTGCTGACGACTGAACAGCAATGGCCATGGTGAGCGGGGGATGGGGGACCCCCAACGGGGACACCAACGGACTGGGGGACAAGGGCTACCTGAGGGCGGATGAGGAGGACACCTCGCCCCAGGCTGGGGGCAGCGATGCGGATGTGGGAGAGGACGAAAAGTCTTGCGTGGTGGACTGTGTGGTGTGCGGGGACAAGTCCAGCGGGAAGCACTATGGTGTGTTCACCTGCGAGGGCTGCAAGAGCTTCTTCAAGAGGAGCATCCGACGTAACCTCAACTACACCTGCAGGTGAGGGAGTGTGGCTCTGTGTGTGTGTGAGTGTGTGTATGTGTGTGTGTGAGTGTGTGAGAGAGAGAGAGTGTGTATGTGTGTGTGGTTACTCCTCTTCAGTTTGACTTCCGGTGTGTCATAGGTCCCATACTGACCTTACCAAACCTCTTTTCTTCCATTGATCTATTGTGTTTTCTAATAGGAGTCTTGTGATCATGATTGTATGTGTGTGCTTCTATGTGTGTGTGTGTGTGTATGTGTGTGTGTGTGTGTGTGTGTGTGTGTGTGTGTGTGTGTTTGTTTGAGTGGGTAACTTAGTGTGTGCCTGTGTGTGTGGATGTGTTTGTGTGTGGTAACTGAGTGTGTAAATGTGTATGTAGGTGTGCGTGGGAGGGAGGAGAATAGCAGTGAATATAACACACTGAATAGTTGCCTTGTCCTCTAACGCAATACCCTTGAGAATGGAATGACTGGCTATTGACACAAAAACAACCAATGGCTGAAGGTTCTTCCAATTTCCCCAGTGACTGACATCTTGCAATGTCTATTAATGACAGCTCTTTTTCATTTGCTGTGATTGGAACTGCTGACCATGTTTCATAAAAACAACATTCCAATCTCTCATTGTATATCCATAGAATTTCTTCCCACTCTATATCTATTCCTCCTCACCATATGCTTAAATGCACTTACACGTGGACCTTTAACCCACTATTCTATGTATTTTTCAGCAGTCCTCATCTCAAAACACACAATTATGTTTTATGCCATGCCAAGAACAAGCTCTCAAGTCTATGCACTTGTACTCATTGATGACAGAGGGGGAATAACACCCAAAGGTCAAATATCACAGGCGCCTTTGAAATGTGCCCAGCCCTGCCCACATTCTTGTTAAAAACAGGACATACTGTGACATCACATGAAGTTTTGATATTTGCTCTGAAACTCTTGTCTATCCACGCTGAATCATTTCAATCTGACCGTGACCTTTTTTTTTCTTTTATCTCTGTAAGCTTATATTTCACACACTACTGATTGAAAAGATAAAACTTCAAATGGGAAAGCATTTCCAAAGAAGTTATAAACACTTCTAGAGTTCTAGTCTTTCTTTTGTTTTCATTTTGCTCTCTCAATCAACGGCATGTTTCCCCTCACTGTGACAAAATGTTTAAAATGTCTCTCTGGACCTTTGCTCTGCTTGCGTACTGCCAAGGTTATGCAGGCTTATGATTGACAAAGGTCAGCCCTGCGATTGGCTCTTGAAGCACGCCAGCTCCCATTTGCTCGGTCGCCACGGAGGTCAACAGACAGAAGTGGAAAAACCACAGGCTTCCGGCCAATGTGTGTGCCTCAACACACACGAATGAATGTTGCACTTAAACAGATATATTCATCTCTTACTGGAGAGACACGGATTTCTGTGCAGCCCGTTTTAGAACAAATTTGAACTTTAAACACTAAAACAGGTTTAGTGAGAAGTTGGAAGCATGGAGGCAAGTCCGAAACGCACTGTGATTGTAAGACCAAATACATAAAGATTGTGTAAAAACATAATGTTTTCTCTCTCCCTTTCCCTTAGATCAAACCGAGACTGCCAAATAGACCAGCACCACCGCAACCAGTGCCAGTATTGTCGCCTGAAGAAGTGCTTCCGGGTTGGCATGCGCAAAGAAGGTAGCATCCGCACTTCTAACCAAGGTGTACTTTTTCATTACAACAAATCATACCAATAGTGTTATTATTATGGTGGACACTATGGCAAAGACATCATTTGAAGGCAGTCATGTTTGCCACCACAGCTGTCCACCGTAGCCTCAAAAGCCCGCTGCCCACAATTCTTTACATTCACTTGGCTCTACCATCTGCCATAGGCATGTCCTCCCTCCCCTCCCCTCTCTGGCTTCCTGCTACACATTCAAACACTTTAGCGTGTGTTTCCCGTAGAGCTGGCTCCCCACCAGGGTTAAATCTAGACCAGACCAGTAATAAATATTGCCCGATCAAACTCCTTCTGTGCTGGCCAAGCAGTGGCCCTGCTACCGGGAAAAAGGCCATTATGTCGCTGTAATGGGTTCCATGAAAAGGAGACACTTGTGCTGGTTTTCCATTCGAAAGGTTTCGCTCTGGTCGACTTCGCTCAGTTTAGCCTGTCAACCAAGCAGAGCCTGGACATTTCCATACATCAGGGTCCACTTGCTTAAGAGTGTGTTTAAGTAAGGGATAAATGCTCCCCACCTCACATACAGAACTATTCAATTAAGTGGAGGCAAAGAACTCCACGACACAAAGCATAACCTTTGTTTATACCCCAGTTGCCATACATGTATTTAAGTATGTATGGGTTTATTCCAAAAAGAAACCAAAATAAACCTTAGTGTCCAGGCTAACCTTTCTTTTGCCAAAGATAACGGAGGATGCTAAGTTAAAATTGATTCCATTATTTCTATGCATGAATCCTTGCTAATCTTAATGCTAGCTCTAATACTATGCGGGCTAGCTTGCTAGTTCTCCAGATAACATGTTATTTAACCATGATATATAATTTATCGAGTTTATACCACTTGTCCCCATGAAAGAACATGTTTCTTTTGTTAAAGGAAAACTTTAGGATTTTTCAACCTGGGCCATATTTTTACATATTTTTTGGGTCCAAAGTTTTACTAAGGACAATTAACGATCGAAATCAGTCCTGTTTTGGGGTAGAGCGCTTGTTTTCGCCACTGACAGACTCATACATGTTATTGTAAGTGTCTGAAAACATGGAAAATATCCCTACAGAGATACACCTAAGTCTGTTTACCCCAATACCTGTAAAGAAAGTGTAGAAAATTACTGTTTGTACATTCAGTGTTTTAGCTTTCTCTTATTCTGGTCTCTGACGTGGCACCACATTCAGTCCCTTTAAATCAATGTATGCCTTAGCACCTTCACTGTGGTAGAAATGTAGATGGGCAGTTTGCCATTCACTGTCGTCATTATAGTCAGTATTTCAAACTTTCCAGATTAAACGTTTTACCCAGATCTGCTTCATACATATATTGATATATAAAATTCAGACACACTATTGCAAGCGCTGAATGATGACTCTCACAAAACAGATATTATATCTGACATAATTTTGCGTGTTTGGAGGTGGACCCCATGCGGTCTGGCCCTGTTCAGATTCTGTTCAGGTCACTATGTAGACTGAGCAGATAAAGAAGACTGTGAATGGCTCTTCCGTGACTAAATGGGTGTACTTCTCACAATCTGTATTTTTCATAGTGTGTGCTTTTAATTATTACTGTGTAGTATTGTTTTTCGCCTAACTGCATGACCGAATGTATTAGTAATCCTATGACTCACTGCCAGGTTTCTTGTGGTATGACCTCATGGCCAACAGAGACTAACTGATAGACTGGTGCAACTCACTCTACAGTCTGTACCATTTTCCAATACAGCTATTAGAATGCAGGCCAAGGCTATCAGTGTTCTTTTTTTTACAGCAGTGGGGAATTGATCTGTCCTCATGTGCCCTCTTACCATGAGTGCACTGATTAATCAGTTGATCTCACTCTTCTCCCCTTTCTCTCTTGCTTTGATACCGCTCTCGGATTTCTCTAACATCTCTCTTAGTCTCTCAATCTGGATCTCATGAGAACTGATCATGAACATGGCTTAACACTGATATTACTATCTATCTCATTTGTATTTCTTTCTTTCTCCCTTTGTTCTTTTCACCCTTTCGTTCTCTCTCTCCCTCTGAACCCCCTCTCTGTCCTCCTGTCTTGCACTTTTCTCCAGCTGTCCAGCGTGGTCGCATCCCTCCGTCCCATGCCGGCATCAGCCCCAATTCTCTTGTTGGGGGGGGCACCAGTGCTGGCGGCCCCGGCCTGGTCGGGGGCGACTTCTTCAATGGCCAACCGGTGTCCGAGCTCATCTCGCAGCTGCTTCGGGCCGAGCCATACCCGGCCAGCACCCGCTACGGCCCCCAGTATGGCCAGCAGCAGCCCGGAGGCTCGGTCATGGGCATCGACAACATCTGCGAGCTGGCGGCCCGCCTGCTTTTCAGCACCATCGAGTGGACCCGCAACATCCCCTACTTCCCCGAGCTGCCCGTGTCCGAGCAGGTGGCGCTGCTCAGGCTCAGCTGGAGTGAGCTGTTCATCCTGAACGCGGCCCAGTCGGCGCTGCCACTCCACATGGCCCCGCTGCTGGCCGCCGCCGGCTTCCACTCCTCGCCCATGTCTGCTGAGCGCGTGGTCTCCTTCATGGACCAGGTGCGTGTCTTCCAGGACCAGGTGGACAAGCTGACGCGGCTCCAGGTGGACTCGGCCGAGTACAGCTGCCTCAAGGCCATCGCCCTCTTCTCTCCAGGTGTGTGCAACAGAGAATTTATTCACCAAACACACATAAAAATTCTGTTAGCTTGGTAATGCTTTACTGACCATCCACAGCTGAAAGTGCTGGAGAAGGGATACATTTGAGCTGGGTCACTATTCTTAACTGGTCAATATGGAATATTGGTGTAGAACTAGTGAGCTAACTAGCTAACAGCCAACAGACTTGCCTAGCTAACCCAAACAGCACAGTGGGCCCTGATAAAAGCTACCTAGCATATAAATGGATGTATTTTAGCAATATATTTGGTCAAATTTGACATCATGCTGTAACGGCTGTTCTTACATTATTGTGGGGTTTCTGACCCAAAGCTAGGCTTGCCACCCTCTATGTAGAGAAACTAGTCCGTTTGAAGTGCTTTATTGCAAGACTGTCGGCAGAGTCGGCACAGTCGGCAGAGGTCAGGTTAAAGTTGAGTGAGATCAGGACCTCAGAGCTCCACAGAGCACTGGCAATGACGCAGAGGCAGAGCTGGTTGGTCTGTGGCTCACCACTGAAATTAAACTTCTCCATTCCACCTGTATGTGTAACGGGTTAGATTTTATTTAGCGTCACGTTATTCTCAGCACTTTGCGTGCCTTATTTATTCAATACGCCACACAGCATTTTATGTTCTATTATGGGCGATCCCGTATTATAAGGCTGGGCTGAGCAAATAGTGGGCAAGAAAGGTCTAAATTAATTTGGCAACACAAACTATCTATCTACAAAACATTCTTTAAGCATACCTGCACAGATGGATTTAGACAGCTTTATGAAGAGAGAAGGAAGAACTTTTACTCCTGAGTGTTGTCCTTACAAGGCACTGATGAGTCAGGGTTAGCTAAGAAACAAAAGGGGATTGGAGTTGATAGTGAGGAGGTTGTCTACCATTAGAATTCTTTAACTCTAATGAAAATAGAAAATAATTGTCTGAATGGTCACTTTCCACAGACTTTACCACTTTATCCCTTTACCACAGACAGAGGAAGCTGATGATTGTAGCTTAAGTTCAGGAATTTGTACCTCTCATGAAAATCTTTACACGTCACTGCCATTCCAGCATGCTCCTGGAAGTCCATTTAAGTCTCTGTGAAACATTTGGTTCAATATGACTGTGTCATTCCACAAATGGAGTGGAATGTATGTTCCATCATTTGTTTTAATGTAGTTTTAAAAGAAAAGTCAAAAAACAAATATACCATTGTATATTTGGAGAATAATGATTTGTTTTCAAAAACTTAATTTTATTAATTTAAAAGTAGTTTTAACCCATGTCCCACACTTAAAGTGCAACCCTGTTATCACACTAATATCTTCCTATTTCACAAATGGAACATTCCATAAAAATTAGAATAATAAATCAGGAATTAGCCATGTCACATCCTTTCGCAACATGGGGAGGACAAATGCTAGTACTCTCTCTTTAATTTCTCTATTTTCACAAGAATCTCAGTATTACCTGCTGTCATTAACCGTAATCAATATTATTGTTAGAAATATTAAATATTACATAATTCCTCTTCAACATACAGAAAAATGTGTTCATGTATAGTTAACATGCACCATGTGCTTCCAAGCTAATGGTGGATTGTAGGCTAAGTCTGCCACCCTGTTACACACAGTCATGTTGAGTGGAGTTGAATAACAGGGCTTCATGCCATTGAGTTTGTCAATTGAAATATCTGTATGAATACAACCCTGTTAGCTTAAGTTCAACCCTATTAGACAGAGTACGACCTGGTCTCTGAAACCTTTTTTAATTAAAATTCTTTAAAAGTCTTTTTACCATCAGTTTATTGTCATGGGTCTTACAGTAATAACTTCTTACATGGAATTCGTTGTTATAGTTGTCAATATCGGAAAAGGGGGGATATAATTTTTTTGCACAAGAAAATACCCCCCCCCCGAAGTACGAAAAGTGGTGAAACATTGGAAAATGGAGTGTTTAATTATGATATTATGAAGTGTTTATGTACTATGTCTACAAAACATAAAGTTTAATTGAAATTAAATTTGACATACCTTTTAGATATCTGCCTACACTTTGTTAACAGGGTTGCAAAAACTGGTGTGCATGTCAGGAAAAACAACGCATGGAATATTTGGTTTATTATTCTGAGATTGGAAAATTGTATTTTTTGAAGATTAAGTACCTAAGTTCATTATTACGGTGTTATAAAAAAAGCTCACTTTACTTGAGGCCCAATTTCCACTCCATCTGTAGAATGACACAACTGTTCACAAATATGGGGTGACTATATGACTTAGACAAGAATATCTAACTGAAAAAACAAGTGAAGTACGTTACCCTGAGATATTAACTAAATTAATGTAATTCAGAACACTATTTCAAACTTGATTCCTGCTATAGATTCATGAAAGATATCTGATATAAATTTTGTCTTCGTATTTGTATTGTTTTACATTATAAGTATATGTTTTGGGCAAAGAAATGGTAAATATACTGTATAAAAAGTATCTTTTTACCTGACAGCTGTCATGACATGAAGAAGATGACCATTACCAGTTTTTGTAGAAATGTAAATGTATCATCTCATCCTTGTCTTTCTTTTTCCTCCTCTTTCATTGCTGGGGACTGCTGTCTATCTGTCTGTCTGTCTGTCTATCTGTCAGATGCCTGTGGCCTGTCAGACCCAGTCCATGTGGAAAGCCTGCAGGAGAAGGCCCAGGTGGCGCTGACGGAGTACGAGCGCATGCAGTACCCGAGCCAGCCCCAGCGCTTTGGCCGACTGCTGCTGCGCCTGCCCGCACTCCGCGCCGTGCCCGCCTCGCTCATCTCTCAGCTCTTCTTCATGCGCCTGGTGGGCAAGACGCCCATCGAGACGCTCATCCGTGACATGCAGCTGTCGGGCAGCTCCATCAGCTGGCCCTATGCTCCAGGGCAGTAGATCCATCAGCCCCCCCCCCCCTGCCTGCCCACTATCAACCTCCTGGCTCATCCAAAGCGCCCAGGTCTGGTGACTCCACAGCGCAGACCTCTGGCTCATGTTGTAAAGCACCTGCTGATTTAGGGCCATGATTTGTTTATTAGTTTGTTTGTTGGTCTATGTTTAGTGCAAAAGTGAGATTGCGGTCAGCATCGAGATACTTTGCGTAAACTGAGCCCAGGTCCACTGGCACAGCCCATGCTACCTCGACCAAAACTGGACTTCTTTCAGTTCCCACAGCCTGTGGAAACACCCTCAGCTTTTGTTTTTCTCTGTTTGTTTTTGATTATCCAGAGATTTCATATGGCATCTGTCCAGATGATGTAGACTGCATTGAGTATTACAGTCCCACAGTGGCATTGTAAGGTGTCAGTAACTCTCAGTGTATAGACAACTTTAACAGAGTAAAAGCTTTGTATGTCAAAGTCACCCTGTTGATCAATACCTCAAAATATGACTAAATATATAACAGATTTTATGAATGGAAAGTTGACTGGTACAATGTTATCTAAAGCCTCATGGTTGAAAGGAGAAAACCTCCATTTATGAGGGATGACCAAAAGGGATTCAACTTTTTTCCAGACCTGCAGCATCTTGATTGTGAGATTAAGAAACTTTACAGTAGATTTATTGGACTCGCTGTGGATTTTAGGGTCTTAGCCACTAAAATCATATCAGGGAGAAGTCAGATGCATATTTTGTAAGATATTGCCATGGACTGCAACACTGTCAAAGTCATTGAAATACCAAATTTCTTACTTGAAGACTGGTGATGACATGCAAACGACATGATGATATGAGTGCAAATCTTACACAACATCAGTATTTTAACTGTGTAGTTAATGTCATTTTTTATCAACAAAGTTCAACCTGAATGTTGCAGAATTTCATTTAGCCAACCATGGAAAATATCCGATATTTTTGCATACTACTACCAATAAAAATATGAACACAATTTCTATGAAGGGAGGTATTGTATGCATACATGTGCATCTGACACTAGATTCAAACATCATAGCAGTTGAAAATTGACTATATAAAAGTGAAAATGACTCACGATGCAGTATATAGTTCTGTACTATGTAAAAAAGAATGAACAGTAACCAAAGCACCTACAATGTATGTAATATGAAAGACTGATTTAAACATGTTTTATAACTTGCTCTTCAAGTTTAACTGAATCACATTCTGTCTGGTTGTACACAACAGAGCACACAAATGTATGGGTGGCACAGGGTTTGAGTGAGAGGCTATGATTTATGGTATTATACTACATGCATGATGATTCTGACAGAAAAGGATTGCTTTGTGAATGCTACAATACACAAGAAACATTACTGTAACTGTAACGCTACTGTAGCCTGGTGTTAAAATGATCCTGATGATCCCGGTGTTAGATGTGTACTATTTACCGTAAGCTTATTGGCTGTGGTGAGAGAATAGTAGGTCAGTTTGTCTTGCTGCTGCACTTGCCTGTTTGTCCAGCAGCTTCAGCAACAGTTATCTGTGGTCTGGACACATGGTGTGTAGGTTACTGCCCTTCTGGTCTTGGGGAAATGAGACTTATCATCCCTGATAGCCTCTGAGAGCCACCTGATCACCCTGATTGGAACTGAGTGGTGTATTCTCTATTGGGCAGCATGTCCATAGGAGTTTAACAAGGTATCTACCAGGAACTACCAGCAGAACCCTACGCAACTGTGCTGTGGATACCAACAGCCCCATCTGGAGGTCAGAGGATGGATAGAGGAAAAGTCCCCACGTGACCAAATAGAAACAAAATACATGTGTGTGTGTGTGGTGTCTGTGTGGTTCATGTGAGTGTGTGTGTGTGTGTGTCTGTTTGCGTGTGGTTCGTGTGTGTGTGTGTGTGTGCATACGAGGAGGGGGTTCATGCCTGTTTACCTCCTTTTTTATTAATTAGAAAGATTAGATACAAAACACTGATCAAAACAAAATACTGCGTGAGATTATAAAATAATGCTGCCATTAAAAAACAAATGAGCTGACAATAATTGCTTGAAAATAAACAATAACAAAAACATCTTTTATGAAATGATACAGACAATTTATCACGGTAAAGGCAATAAGAGTGAGAGATGGTATCACAGTGACAAAAGTAATAATTTTCAACGGCAAGAAAAATCTACATGTGTTTCATTTTGATTCCTATTAGCATGTTGATTAGTGTGGCAGTGAGAAAATAAAACACTTTTGGCACCATCATAAGACGGCAGCCTTTTGATCCAAAACACATCAAGTTGAATACCAGGTCACTGCAACAGTAATATACTCCCTGCTGAATAGGAGCTTATGACACAGAAAGGCTGGCAACTTGGACAAGAAATTCTGTGTGTGCTGCTTTCAGTTTTGCATAGCTTCAGTGCACCAGAAAGACTGCTGCAAACATACTTATGAAAGAGTCATCTACATCAACCTGGCCAAGCTCATCAAACTAAATTGACCAGTATTCTTTCTAAAACAAATCACAAGTGTTTAATATATGGGGATTTACAACCTTTGCAGAAGCACTAAAGATCACGTGTCAATATTGTTCTTTTCAAACCAAGCACAGCTTAAGGGAACTGGCTCCTACTCCTGTACAGAAGTGGTTGCCAGGTAATTCAGTAAGCACAAAGCAACCACAAGCGACTTCCAAGCCCCCCCAAAGTCTGTGTTGATGTTTACTTAGTTACTTATAAGGACAAATAAAAGACAAATAAAAATGACACTTTCCTTTGGTTAAAGTGAAGGCACATCATCGGGCACCACGTGGAATCACTTGCCCTTCCTCAAAGGAGAGGGCTAGTCTCAGATAGAGTTCAATTCAACAGGCTTGGCACGCCCTCCTCGACCCAGCTCAAACATTTGTTCTGTTCTGTTCTGTTTCTTTAGCTCTTGCTGCTTTATCAGTGAAGCCATTCCCGTATCTGGAGCAAACAGTAATGCTGCAAAGGCCGGCCAGCTCCTATCAGCTTTTAGATGACTTTGTGCTGACCTTCCCCTGACACACCCTGAACTCCCACAGCAAGGGAGGCAACTAGGGCTGCTACATCTAACACCTGTTTGCGTGCACACCCCAACAACTGTGAGAGGCTTCAAGAGTATGGTTTGCAATGGGAGGGGAGTTGTTGGTGGGGTGGGGGTAGAAGGGTAGAGGGAGAGGCAGGGAACAAAAAACCTCTTGTGTCTTCTCCATACGGCATACAGCTGACTTGTAAATGCATGGAGAGGTGAACGCTAGTCGCGTAGGTGCAGCCAAAGCTTTGAACTGAGCGGAATGACAAAAGATGAGAGATGGTGGTCACCTCAGTCTTGGGTGTTAATGTTGCCATAGTGGTCATCCAGCTGCAATGCTGCACTATGGGAGTCTATGTTCCAGGCGAACGTGGTCTCGTATAGGCGTGTTATAAAGTCTTTTACACAAAGGCTTGTGTGTTGTCAAGTTTTTTTTTCTATCTTTACAAAGATCCAGAGTACAGGAGTGTTGCCTTCTGTTTAAATGTCAGTAATGCAGTGGTGGGGGAAAAATACAGTAAATTCTTAGGGATGATTCCGGTCAAAATTCTTCACCATGCGCTTGATGTGGAAGAGCTTCTGCCGTAACTTACGGCACTGATGTTTTTTGGATCGGTAGTCAGGCATCTGAGGAAAACATAGATGAACAGAGAACATCCCATCAATCATCAAGCATGGAAAAAAGTTGAACAATAACAACATGTTGTGAATGGACAGTAAAGTCATAAAGTAGATAATAGTTAACCAACATGCTTTCAACCACAAACTAAAATGCTTTACAGTCATAAACAACTACAACACTTATTCCCAGGCATAGAGGAATTCAGAGTAATAAATAGATATCTGATAGTAGATCTGCAGTAGTATGACAGTTGGAAAGTTGTTTATGAAATGAAAAATCGTCAGGAAACAATATACTGTATGGTGACCCTTACCCTTTTCATGTCTTTAAGATGGTTATACTCCTCCGCAACAGCCTAGAGAAATATAATTTAATACAAATTCTTTCAGCCACTTGCCAATCAAGAGGGTGTCGTTTAGAACAATATAAAACATTTCTGACACCAATACAGTACAGTTATCCAAACATACTTGAAGAGATAAACACACATTCCGGTGATAACCTATAGCATTTTTGGCATTTTTCTTTGATAAAAATGCATTATCTTAACACTTGGTATCACTGTGGCTATTCCTTCTGTGCTCTGTCTTACCTGGTACTTGCCGGTGCCCTCATCCAGAGTGTCTAGCTCGCGGCTCAGCTTGTTCAGCTGGTCGTTGATGTCGTCCATCTCAGTGCACAGGTTCTTGTAGAGCTTCAGGTCGGAATCAAACTCCTTCTTGTACTCCTGCCGCTGGGGGTCAGAGGTGATCTCAGGGTACTCGCTAGAATGAGAGGAGAGGACAGTGGTCTGGGTGAGGAGTGGCTGGCAGGATAAAGCAGGATAAACCTCTAAGCTAAATCTGTCTATATGGACATCAGTGTGAAGGATTGGAAATGGTATTTATTCTGGAATAATAAGGACTTGAGGGGACTTATACAGGACCTCTGCTTGTTCAATCCCTGAAACGAAGAATGCCAGGTTACTTGTTTCATACTTACATTTCACTTAAATGTTCTCTAAACATTTTGTAGAGATTCATCACCAACAAAACCTTCAAAACCACAAAGAAACTGCCTCGAGAAATATAGTAAATGATTAATTAATCTCAGGTGACTGACTGAGCTGACCTAGTACATAAAAACCCTCTCTCTTCTCAGTATTTGCTTTGCCTTCATACCCTCTCTCTGTCTGGAATTGAGAGAGAAAGTAGCAAAGTTCACAACGGCATAATCCGCTCTCCGCCTGCTTTAGTAGCTGGGGCAAGGCATGAACAACGGCTCTAAAACTTCACTCATTAGTGTCGAGGGGCTTTGGCATTTTGCCAGGTTCATAAAAAAGTTACTAAACTGCATAGCAACGGTCAGCATTTCACATGAAGAAGAAAATAAGCTTGTGGGCGAACCACAACTGCATTGCTGAGGGCGAGATGTGGACCAGTTCCTCAGGGAGAACCACTGACCACAGCACACACACAACACATAAATGCACAAACACACACTCACACTTCCCTTTCTCTCTGTCTCTCTCTGGCTCGCTCACTCTCTCTTTCTCTCTTTCTCTCTCACACACACACACACACACACACACAAACTGTCACACACGCCTTTGGCCCAAATCCCTAATTGTGGAAAATTACAAAACCATGTGGAATTGCATGCTTGAAAAGATTACGCACTCAACCTTCCAAGCTCAGAGTGCAGTGAAGGGGCAGCCCTCACTGTTGATACATATTACACCCAAACACTCACACTGGCTTCAAAATCAGCTCCAACCGCACAAGTTAAGACATTAAGATATGTACACAACAAACAAGGAAACTACTGTCTTCTGGATAAGTTCATATTCTACATGCAGACACACCCTTTTCGTTTTTTAGTTCTTAGTTTAGTTTAGTTGAGTTCTGTCTGACTTTGTTTGCTTCTACTGTGAGCAGTATGAGTTTCCATAACTGGCTCCTCAGTGGTCTGGTTCCTTACCTCTCCCACATGTCCCGGTCCATCTCACTCGTTTCGCCCCCTGTGGTGTACTCCGTCTCGTACTGAGACTCATCAAAGTCCGTGTTCCGACGCCCCCTCCTCTTGGCCCGGTTGGCCGATGGTTTACGAACTCCTCCAGTCTCCTCCGAAGGGCTGGAGCTGACCTCCCCACCGTGAGACAGGTGCTCCGATGGACGGCTAACAGAACGATCAGAGTACCTGTTCCGAGAAAGCACAGCGATTCCTTTTCACCTTCAGGTTTAATGCTGGTATTTACACATCTTACTGTAATCAACCTCATCTACAGTTTTTTCAATACTTTTCAAAAAATCTAGGTCTGTCTGACAGTTAATAGCATGCCAGTGAGTCTGACCAGGCTGTGTCTAAAGCAGGTTATGAAGGCCTGAAGCAATCCAAGAGGGTCCAACCATTTCCTCAATTACAAGGAGAGAAGGGCAACTTAATATTGCATGTTTACATGGATCGCCTGAAGGCTTACACCCCCCCTCCGTCCGTCTCTCTCTCTCTCTCTTTTCTTTCAGAAGGTCTATGCATACCCAGTGTTGTTGTTGTAGGTCTCGTTGCTGAACATGCTCTCGTCTTTAGGAGGGGTGGAGGTGATGCTGTTTGCTTTGCTCAAAAGAGGTGCCGCTTTCTCTGAAATCACCACTGTGGGTGCGTCCTGCACACTCTGTCCGTCCTCCACATTGTTCACCTAATAGAGGACGGAGAAAAAACACAGGCACTTTTTTAAAACCAACACCTCTCATTATATGGAAATTGATAGCATCTGTCATGTGACATGTGGCCCCATAAGGCTATATCTTTGATGTCTGCTGGGCCCTTTTTAATCAGGCATGGGTCATTGGGCAATGCTGTTACTGAGCTCTTAAACAACAGGGCTTCCACAATGCCCCCAAGGAATGCAACCCCACTATTAACCACGTCAGGTATATTTAACAGCATCTCATTATGTATGGTCAATGAGAAATCTAATCTGTCAGCAAAATCTGATAGCACACAAAAGGCAGATTTGGTGTCACCTGTCACATTTGGTGAAATGTGGTGCCATTGCTGATATGACCTGATGCCTGGCCTGCTATGGAGGTTGACTTTCCCTCAGACAGAAGAATATGGCGGTCATCGCTTTCAGGTTGGAAGGGCAATGAGGCATGAAATTGGAAGGAGAGCTCTCAGGGTGAGCGTGACTCAGATTAACCCCTCTGGTTAACTGGTTCACTAGCACACCTAACTCTTACAGGCAATGGTATTCCAGCGGCATTTCTCATCAAAGTAGCACAAACAAACCATGAGCAGCCATTATTATTATTATTCTTTCTCTGACCTAAAAAAAAATAAAGATATCAAAAAGAGAGATATTCCCAAATTCACTTTGAGCGGCCATGCTGACCGAGAGTGAAGCTAGTTCCTCTCACTCTCGCCACACATGAAGCTAACCTGGGTAACGCCATTGTCTTGGACTTCAACTTTATTTGTTTAAGTCATTCCCCTTCCTCCGCAGCACACAGGAAAAGCTCCCTGATTGAAATCTTGCTGATGCATTCAAGCTCTTCCCGAACGAGCAAAGAGAGAGATGAGGATGTGACATGGGTCGCAGTTTGGGACCACAGGGGGTCACTGGGGCACACACACACACACACACACACACACACACACACACACACACACACACACAATAGAGTTCCTCTCTGCAGATGCAATACAATTACACAGAGTATCAGGCTTGGTGAAAACAAGCTATTGTTATGACAAGCTATACCAATACTTTCTCAGCTGTTTTCAGGTCATGCCTATGTAATGCCTATGCATATTTGTCTTTACCTGTGTCATGATACATTGCTGTCCACTTTCCCAATAATAATAATAATAGTAATACTTATGGTCTCATTATTGTGGGCACCGTGGTTTTTCAGCACATCTATAACCTCAGTCCACCTGTTATATTACTGTGATCATTTTTCTGCTCTCGATCTGGCACCGCTGCTAACATGTTCTCTGCACAGATGTACGCACAGACAGCAGGAGGAACCAGGAGGAACAATAATCAGAGGGGTGGGGGCGCATTTCCCTCCCAGCTGCAAGGGAAAGCCACCTTTGAAGAGTGCAAGTCATCCAGGAATTCCAACAATGCCCCTCTCGACTTGGAGCTCTCTGTGACCACTGAGCTGTGTGCAGGGGCTGGGCAGGGGGGGGGGAGAATGTGTGGGGCCACAGGACTTGGGCCAGGGAAGGTCCAGGAGTGGCCCCTGTTCCCACAGCTCACCCTGAGCAGAGCTAAGCACCATCAGGAACCACACAGGCTTTTTCTTCCATTGTTAGTTTACACATGCTGCTATCTGTTTTTTTCTGTCTTCCTGTCCTAGGCCTAGTAGACAATTGCTATTCTATATACAAGACTGTCAAACTTGGTCACAGTGACGTTTTTCTTTGCCTCATGAAGTAACAGTCAGCAATCACACAGCAAACAAAACCTCAAGCTATCCAAGCTAAATCCTCCAACAGCCAAAAGAAGGTTGTACGATATTTTGCATTGTTATTTACAACTGATCAAAGCCAGCAATGAGAATATGTGCATTTTCAATACTACTCATCTCTAGGGTTCCCTCACTTTTGATGCATTCTCCCATAACAATATGTGAGTACAGAGACTAATGTTTGTCACTAATTAGTATTAACATAAATACATACATAGCATTTATACACAATATAGACATAATAAATTAGGATGATCAAAATGCTAACGCTAATGATCTCTTCTCTGACGTAAATGCTCCCCTTAAAGAGTTTACCACCGCAGATGATGGAGCACATTTTAACCGAAAGTGTGTTATTGAGCTGAACTAATGAGATAATTTAGTGACAGGGTTGACCAGTTGATGGTGATGCAATTAGCTGTATCTAGAGCCATTGTGCACATCCCATTGCTATTGTGTGGTAAAAATGAATTTCAGCAGAGGCTTTTTCTAATGTATGTGCTCTAAATTGAGGCAATAAACATATATCTAATATCCCCTCTGATAATTAGATAGAACATCCAACTCAACGAATACAAATTAACCCCATCACAACTCCTCCTTTTCAGAGAGATTACTGTACAATGTCTACTACACATGTTGTATGTGAATATACAGTATACACAATGTCATATAATACTACAATAAACTTTTTTTTTTTTCATTCAATGACATTGACAATGAGAACCCCTTGCTCATCTCTCTAGCCGTCGCTAAGAAAGTAGTCCTCCAAAACTGGAAATCAAAGAAATCTTGCCACATCAACCACTGGAAAAATCTTATCGCCCAATACATTGCAATAGAAAAACACAACGCACATAGAGGGAGGCAAATGTCAGCCTTTGAAAATACCTGGTCACCATTTTTATCATTTCTAAATTAAACATAACCATAAGCCACATATATTAAGACACCACCCTTCAATGTTCTGTACCCCCCCCCCCCCGACCCTCCCCTTATCCCCCACCCTCCCGCATTACTATTCTACACATAGGCACACACTAGCAACATTCAATCATACCAACACCCAAGCATAGTTACACACTAGCAACACTCAAGCACACCAACACCCAAGCATACCATGTTACCATTCTACAAGAATACATCCCTGTGTTTAACTGTACAGTCCTGTCTTGTCTGTTCTGTCTTCGTCCCGTCTCACTCCCTGTCAACCTGCCTGTTTGTCTGCCTCTCCGTCTTACCTATTGTCCATCTGTCACCTTGTCGCGTCTCATGTGTTCAATGTTACACTTTAAATGTGGTGCTAGGACAACATGTAAAATATGAAGATAATGTAAATTCTTGATTATATTGTATTTTTTTGTTTATTTGTTGCTTTATTAAAACTAAAGTTGTCCTCCGAAGAGGGGGGGTGGTGGTGGGACAATAAAAAAAAATAAATTTTTTTTTTTTTTTTTTTAAAAAGACAATGACATTTGAAACCATCCACAGATAAAATTAAATGTACAGTATGTAAAATATTACAGCAACCTGTGAATGAAACCTGTGTGTGTGTGTGTGTGTGTGTGTGTGTGTGTGTGTGTGTGTGTGTGTGTGTGTGTGTGTGTGTGTGTGTGTGATTGTGTGTGTGTGTGTGTGTGTGTGTGTGTGTGTGTGTGTGTGTGTCTATGTGATTGTGTGTGTGTGTGTGTGTGTGTGTGTGTGTGTGTGCTCATGGGTGAGGTCAGCAGAGCCACAGAGCAGTCATGACTCAAACTATCGCTTGACGTGTGTGATATCACTCGTGACTCATAGACTGACACAGCTTGTCCTGTAAAAGGCCCTGCTTGTGTAGAGCACCACAGTCAGATTCACACTTCTGGCCTTTAGTCTGGGCAACGATGTCAAACAAATCCTGAGGTGACACCAGCCAAGCTACTTAACCCGAGTGATTCAATGGAGATGTGGCAGATTTAAAAAGAAAAAAATCTGTGTATACACTTATGTTTGCTCACACACACAATATTTTGATCAAAGGCTTTTAATATTTAGTTAATTAGTGTGCTACATCGCTTGAAAGGCAGTTTCTCCTCAACCGATTTCCTGAATGTATACCACTGTCTACAAAATATATTTCCCTTACTTTCCCTGTAAATGTGTGTTAATAGATCAGAAACACATATTTTGGAGGCAGGTCCATGAAAGGGAGGGCCACTTTCACAATATTTAACGATTCAAAATGATTCATGGTATCCAAATCTTTTCCAAGAAATACTAAGTGCTACTCAAACACCTGTTGCTTTCAGCTGCCTCTGTTATTATAGTGTTACAACAGAGGGGAAGTCAGCCGTGGTACAGTCATGCCCTCTGCTTGTTTAAAGACATCGTTTGAAGGGCTCTAGAAACTCCCAGTTTCTACAGGGGCTGGTTAATTATCATCCCAAGTGAAACCAGGCAGACCATAAACAAATAGGTCGCTATCAGCAGCGCTGTGGAAAAGTCACGTGATGCCCAGCCAACACTCACTCAACCTGAGTCACACGTAGACCAATTAGGAGATACGAGCGAGCTTGGTGCTCCACCACAACTACACTTACAGTTTCATTCAAGGCAGGAAATAGTAGGCATGGATGGTAAAATCACATCACATGGCAACACAGACTAGAGTAAAGTGCTTTGATGGGTTGTTTTGGGTCGATGACAGTGCAGAAGGAACTATGTATTTCACCACAAAAATCAGTAGGAGACAGTTAATAGTTAATAATTAATAGAGGGGGTGAGAAACTGTGAATGCTGCAATGTACTGATATCCCAGAATGCCCGCTGCAAATATGCAAATGGATGTTTATCAGGGCTGGGCTCCACATCTCTCCAAGGTTAATCTCACTAAAGGACTAAAGTTCTTGTTCTTTGTTGTGAGTTTATCTCAGGCGGAACATTTTATGGAGCTCTGTCACGTTACATTAGCTTGTAAAATCAAACCAGTCAAAACTAATACATGTTTAAAATACCCACTGAACCATGTAATGTCTTTATGGAAAATGAACATGGCTTGATAACTGACTGTAAAAAGCTAAAAAAAATCAACAAAGTTCATCAATGTGTGTGTTTCACCTGCCGAGTGTATAGATGAGAAGGGGCACAGAATGTGTGGGGATATGACTATGTAGCTAAGATATGGGCATAATGAAACATAGTGAAGGATGAGGTGAACAACTATTGGTCAAGATCCAGGTCAAAGTCATCGATGGCACACTTATCGGCAACAGTTTTGACAAGCTGAGGACAAATCTATTGTAATCTCACTTAGGGTCCTGGCAATATTCATAAAGCCATTAAATGACAGGTGGACTTGAACCTCATAAGAAAGCATGACCCATTCCACACAAGACTTCCGATGTAAGCTGTGAGGGCATCACTCACCCAGTCCTCCACATCTCTCCCCTCCGGGCCTCTGGTCAGTGGCTCATCCCAGTAGATGTTGGGCTTGCCGTAGCGCCAAATCCTGCTTCGCGTTTTGTAGGAGAACACAGCAATGACCACCAGGGCGATGACAACCAGGAAGCCAAAAACCATTGCCACAGCCTGGTGGGTGGAAAAATACTCATGTGATCTCTCATTCTGGCTGTTTGACACTTAGAGGAGTTTCTCAATAGAAAAAATGCAACAGAGGTTCCTCACACTTGATACACTCAAATTGTTCAAGCTTCACTATCAACTCTGACTTAACAGCAATCACAATAAATTCAAAACAAAGGCAAAAACAAAATGGCGTACTGCACCTCCTGTGGGTCCACATAGCAGTAATGGTACAGGTACTGGTTGTACATCGGGAAGCCCCCCACTCCGCCCATGTTGGACATCCCTGTGCTGTACAGGTTCTGGCACATCATCAGCATGGGGTTGAGGTACATGCTGGACGAGCTCTGGCCCATGGGATTGACCCCCACAATGTACACGATGTTGATGATGCCCTGCAGGAAGGCCAAGATGGCGCTGGCCACCAGCACCGCCAGGAAGAACCTGCGGCTGCGGAAGGTGCTGCTCTTGGAGAAGGAGGCCACGAAGAAGCCCAGCGCTGCAATGAAGTTGATGGCCGCCATGGCAATCATGCTGGTCTTGGCCGAGTACGGGGTTGGGTAGGAGCTGTAGGAGCCGTAGCCACTGCCGTAGCCACTGCCATAGCCACTCCCGTAGCCGTAGCCACTGCCGTATCCATAACCCCCCCCACCATAACCCCCCCCACCATAACCCCCCCCACCATATCCCCCCATCCCCATTCCATACTGCCCCATGTCCCAGACGAGCGTAGAGGCCACGCAGGCGAAGATTCCCAGACATAGCACCACAATGAGGCCCTCCATGGCCTTCACAATGCCCGGTGGAGAGAACAGCTTATAAAAGAGCTGGGGCTTCTCCTCGATGTAGTACGATCCCGGAGGAGGCGGGTAAGCGTCCAGCTCGGTCCTTGAGGCATGGAAGCTCGCTGGGGGTCCGTAGCCGTTGGTTGGGCTGTACGGCGGGCTGTACATGGGAGGGCTATCGTAATGTTCTTTGTCAAACATGGTTCCAAAAGGAAAGTGGAAGCCTAAGGGAAAAGAGGGTAGTATTTTTGTTAATTTATCTTATTGCAACATATAGTCCTTTTGTGGTAAGGTAAAGGACAAAACGAAAAACAAGTGGGAAGACTATAAACCTCAAAAACTCATAAAACTCATGGAAAATATTGAGTAGTTGATGGTGTAGTACATATGGGAATACATATTTGGAGTCTGAGTCTGAATTTGTGTTGAAAGACCTGATTTTACCTTGACCCACAATGGCACTTGATAATTGAAAGAACAACAAGTGACACACGCACAAATAGTCGCAAAGAGACCTTGTGTCATCCATGTGAGATATAACACTGATGTTATAGAGACGACCGTGAGGCACTACTCAGAGGCTGGTACCAGCAATCTGAGTTCAAGAACACAAAGCTTCTGTGTCTCCTGCCAAGTCCCTGTGGGAGTCACCCTCAATCCCTCTCATTGTCTGCCCGACTTTGAAATGCTTGGACTTCAGTGTCTGCCAGTTTTGAAGGCTGTTTGTTTTTCTTTGTTTGGTTTGCAGATACAGTAGTGAAGTCATGCTGTGGAGTAAACAATGTCCATTCTCAAGAAATGTTTGAAAAAGTTTGCCTTATTTTTTCTGTTTTTAAAGAACCTAGTCTTGCTATTAATAGAGAGGCCAGATGTCGATGAGCATTATGTAACTTTGTTTCATTGGGGATTATTACATACGAAAGTGCTGCTAATTTATCAGGCAGCCCCATTGCGAAGCAACTTTCATGGCCGGTATCAAGGAGCTATCTGGAGACTTGCATTGTTCTCACAGTCAAGACCTAAGCTCTGCATTCAGGCAGCACAAAAGTCCTGGCACAGACGATTTATATGAAGTCTTCAATCTAAGTCTCGTCCCCTCATGTACAAAACCTCCTCCCCCAAACCCTTTTCTTTGTTCTTCAGAAAAGTCAAGACTGCTAGTGGTGGGTTGCTGTGTTGCCATGGTATTTGACAAGAAAAAAGACGCATAGTTAAAGACAGGGGGGGGAAGACAAGAGCTGCACTGTCTGGTAACTCTTCAGAGAGAGACAGGGGTACAGTTGGAATGGCGGATCAGGTGTCTGTCCAGGGATCCCTCTGTTTATGTTGTGAAAGGCATCACTGTGTCCCTCCAGCAAACCTGTGTGCCATTCTTAAAAAGACGAAGGGGCTTTTCAGGAACTACAGTCACATTGCATGACAAAATTCTCGTTTTTGTAAGCAGACAGTGTAACATTTTGAGTCAAACTTTTAAAATAAATGAACTCCAACATCCTTGGAGTGAGATCAAAACCTATGGGAAGCATGCCATTTTACAATAATCAAACATTGCGTTCATTTTAGGTTATAAATAGCTTATGACAAATACCCTATAGGTAATGGATAAGCATTTCATAACAATTATCTTCTATATTTAGTACTGGACAGGTGTGTTGAGAAACCACACAGCAATTGGAGGGCAAGGTCCTGGACTTCAGACTTATAAAACACCAAACTAAAAACCAGTGCTCAACAACAAGCCCAAAGAGACCACAAACACACCCATGAGGCAGTCATGTCATTCATCACACAGTCAATAATCTCTTGTGAAGATATTGGAACTCTTCTCAAAAAGGTCGCCCTTAAACACAGACCCTGACCCCCAGGCCCAAAAGAAAATACACTGGCACCATTGTGGTTCCTGACCACTGTCACCAGTCAGTCATATATGACCCGCAGGCTATTTGATATGATTAGTTCGGAGACTCAAACAGATGTTAGCTACGGCCACCCCCTATATACTATCCAGATAAAGGATAAAGAGTTTTCATCAATGCCATTCAAACAAATTAAACGCTTATGCTTTCTGTTTGACACAGACTCTATTATTTGTATTCAATAGGAAAGAATAGTCACCGGACTAATTATGGTAATTTAGCACAGTCAAACACCTGTAACTCACAGCTCTGACGAAAACATAGGCTATTTTTATTCCGAGACACAACTAGACACACAGAAATATGATAGGTGTGAATACAAAAACACGAGGTACCTAAAACTTACACATATTTAGATGAACTAAACAGTATCGTAAACTTGGTAATTGGGTTACACACTAATACGTTGCCCAAACGTCCTGCTGATTCTGGAATGCAGACAGAAACTGGTAGCTCAGTACCTCGAAGATTAAGAATTACATAAGGTCATGTAAAATGCCATCTCCTGTTTCCTTTCAAGCTTTGCTATATTCATAAATATAGCTTATTATATATAGGTTGTATTTCAACATTAGAGCCATCATCTTACCTGAACATGTACTGGACAATTGTTGGTAGATTCCTGTGGTGAGCAACAATATCTTCTATGTGAGACTTTATCAACTTAATCCCTCGATCGTCGTCCACCTGTTCCAGAGTTAAAACGTTGTTTTTGTCGTTGAATTACTTACTCTCACAGTAAAACCTTAATGTACTGTCTCTTGCAAGAAACAAGTGACCATCCAGAGAACAAGTCCTTAACTTGTTGCCTCCCACCAAGGGCACTGGTGGAGTAGCCTATAACAAAGGTGGGTGGGCGTTATTGTGTGCGAAGTCAAAGCAGGGCAGGTTATTTACACACGTCTTTATTTTTGTGGTCATCAAACAGTGAAATGATTTTGTCGTGGACTGTTAGCTGGTCGTGTCTATTAGGATCATTTTGCTTTATAAAAGCAGCGTGGTGAGATTTGTGAATTAAACTGTAACGGAAAGAATTATTTCTTGTAGCCATATGTAATCTCGTCTGTGAGGTGGGATTTCTGTTAGAAATGAATGAGAATGACCAAGCTATAGTAGCGTCATTTTCGTTTCTTTCATCTTATGTTTTGTCATCTTCTTCTCCTGTCTTTTTCAATCATTTTCTTGTCTATATTTTGTCTTTTGGGAATAGGTTATCAGAGTTACTCATCATTTGAATGTAGCCCCATTTAAATATAATTTGATCCTGTTTTAGTGAGGCTCCGTCTCTGATAAGATTAAATCCTGAAAAAGAAATGCTGACATTTCTAGAACTAATAACCTCGGCTATATAGTGGGCCAAAAGCAGGTTCTGAGGGGTGTGCCTGTTCGTAATTTTGTTTATTTCATTGTTATTAGGTCGTTGAATCCCTGGGTCAAAGATGTGCCGTAAAAAGATGTCAGGTGACCCCGGGTGGCCAGGATATGAACTGCGCTTGTGGTCATTTAGATCTTCACTTCAGATCATTTCTTGATTTGAACAGTCACTTCTCACCGACAAATTAACCAAAAAATGAAATCCTATTCTCACAGACTAATTTCGTGGCATGTCATCTTAATGCCAGTTAATGTAGATTAAAAACGGCTTCTATGGATATTTTCTAGGCTATGAGCTATTATTAACTGTTCATGACACCAGACTGCTGCCCTATTTGTCAGAGATGTAACATGGTGTCTTCATGAGTTCTTGGTCTAATTTTAATACTTTCTGATGTTTTTGTCTGATTTGTACATTAAATTGTAGTTCGGTTGCAGTGTTTAAACACTCATCAGTGGTAGCCTACGAGTTAGATTTATGGTTAGAGTTCAAGAAATATAATGTGGAAATCCATAGTGGTCAATGTTTTATTATAGAGACTGTAGATGCACACAAAGCACCTTGTTCTGATACATGGGGTTATCACTATAGGGAACACATTCTTATCACATGGCACACAGTTAAGGATTCAAACATTCCTCTGACTAGTTAAACACAGAGGAATTCACTTCAAAGGGAAGAGACCATGTTCAGCGAAATAAGAAATAAGAAATCTGATTTGTACACTCCACTTAATGTACTGTTCTCTTACTTAGACTTTTTCAGTACTTTTTCAACCAACACGTTCCCAAACACTCTGCCTCCTTATCACAGTTACATGGAACTGCTTGTAAATTCTCAGATACATTGTAGCATTTTAAGAACATAGTTATCAGTATTTGTTCTTCCACCAGCTGTGTGCACAACAGACTCAATCTTATTTAGACATCACTTTATGTTCCTTGGACAAGCAGTGAAGAACGTCAAGAGAATGACTGTAGATAAGTAGAGAGTAGATACGTTTGTGGAACTGACTGTTGACTGTTGACTGTTGGTTATTTGTGTTCTTGAAGCATTAGCTGTTGTCAACACAAAGAAAGTGGAGTCAGAGATGTAAATTGTCATAATATGTACCTAATATAACTTCAACATTAATGTCAGTAGCCCTAAGTAGTAAATAGTTATATAATAAATAATAATATTTTCCCTGTAATACAGACCATATTGGCATGTATGGAGAGTAATTCTCTTCTTACTGCTGATTTATCACTAAAACACGAAACACGAAATCTCAATCTGGTATAAATTATCCTATGCCAGTCCAGAGATCTATCATATAAAATAGTATAAGCAATCCAGAACTGTAACACCCTCTCCATATGACTGCAGTAGTTTTCAGAATCACCAGCAACCTTCTGCTTTGGACTTCATGGCTTTTGACCAGTAGAGGGCATGAGCTGCCTGTAGAAACACAGGACCCTGCCATACCAGGGGACATGTCACCCAGTGCAGAGGAAATTAATGCCATGTTGTTGGATGGAACACTATAAAATTGTAAATTACAGGTCAATATAAGCCCTATGAGTCCTTCTCATTTCCTTCAATAATCTGACAGGCTCTCTAGAAGTTTGCCATTATCTTCACCCACAAACGCATCTAAAACAATAATATTTACAACTGGTCAATTTAAAGTTGGTATAATATATTCTGTTTAATACCTTAATTACCCTTACTATAATATGTAGAAAAAAATAAGACACTTTTCTACAGTTAATCAACTATCTGTATTCCAGTAGGCAACGCAAATCTATGTGGCTTTATTTGAAGACCTGATATGTCCTGAGGTGTGGTGGTGGTGGTGGTGGTGGTGGTGGTGGTGGTGGTGGGGGGTACTAATTTTTAATGTTTCATTCCCTTTCCATCAGGCATCTTGAAGCACGATCATGATTGATGGGCGAAGGACAGCGGAAGCGGGGGGGATCCATCAGTGGAGGACAGCAGGAATCAGAGAGAGGTTGCTACGCTGTCAAAGGTAGACCCTCCTCCCCAGATGAATGAACCCCTCTACCTTCAAAAAAGGCGCATCTGAAGGATATAGATCAGCTGACAAAGCTGCCGTGGGAAAATAATGCTTCAGTGGAGAGAAAGAGAGAGAGAAGGAGTGTGAGAGAGCAGGGGGGGGGGGGGGGGGGTGACGGATGTCATTAATTAGGTCTCCGTCTTTCACACACGGTTGTACACAGGGCCCTTCCAGTCTCTGCCTATTTTTAAACAGCACTTCACCACTGGACTGTTGAATTATTTATCATCTCCATGTCTTTGAGGTGTAACGCTCAATCTGACACTTCGTTTGTGTGTGTGTGTGTGTGTGTGTGTGTGTGTGTGTGTGTGTGTGTGTGTGTGTCACAAGTACACAACTGGTCAGTCCCAAGCCTGCTGCTGAGTTTGTGCAGTGAGGGTCTGTTTTCTAACTCTGGAAATGCCGCCACAAAAAGCTTTGTGGTGAGAGTCCCCAAGATACCTTCGTGATTAGCTAGGTTCAGATGAATTGAGTGTCCTTGTCAGATTGTTGATATGAATGTTTTGAATACCTTTGTGATGGGACAAGATGAGTGAGTACTGCATGTACGCACATAATAGGGTGCTCATAGACAGAATGCAATGAAGGCAACAAGGCTGTCAGACTGCTACATTTAAGAGCACAAGGCCTCACTCATGCAATCACTCACTCAAAAAGCCAAACTCACTCACTCATTCACAAGGCCTCACTCACTCAGTCATTCACAAGGCGTCACGCATGCACTCACTCGCTCAAAAGGCCTAACTCAACCACTCATAACTCACTCACTCATTCACAAGGCCTCACTCATGCACTCACTCGCTGAAAAGACCTAACTCACTCAGTCATTCACACGGATTCACTCACAGCAGCATAGCCAAGGAATTGAAATTTTGACAAGAGCTGAAATCTCGATAAATTATTTGACACAATGTGATGAGAAGGCCACATGGGAGTGTAACCATGTTAAACCGTACCTCAAATGGAGGCACTCAAGCTTGTCGGACAGAGAGGAGGTTAGGGGGCTTCACTTAATCATTATAATTGATGTAGTCATACATTTTCAGGAATTCTCCTTTGGAGCTACTGAGCCATATCCTGGTATTTATGACAGTTCTAGTAATGGCCCTATCATATTTGTCCAGCAGATAATGTACCCTGTGGACCGTTTCGGTTCAGCTTGGGAAAGAAACTGCCTTTGAGTGCATTTTGTTGTTGCCATTGTGAGAATATATAGGATAGCAGATGTAGTGTTAACTTACAGCTTTAATGCCTCTTATTTCTTGGTATTATTTGACATTTAGGACATATAAGATATCTTATAAAGTGTGCATTAACCTATTTAAATATTATGTATGAAAGCCACCCAACACTGATGTACCTATGGTATATGAAAATTGCTTGCCATTGTTGATTGAGTAAACCTCAGTGATTAGATAACCTCAATTATCCCATCAGTTTTGAAGACTGAAAAGAGAGCAGATTCTTTTGAAATGTCACAACTAAACATGACCACTGGTTTTATTGACCTATTGTTAGCTATTGTGTATGTTTTAATTTTCAATGACTGATTTTTAGCCAGCACATTGGTGCATGACACTTTGTTTGTAAATTAGTGCACAATTACTGTATCAAAACGATTTGCTTGACTGGATTGCGCCTGGTCTGGAAATCACATGGCTCCCAATCAGTGCAGGGGAAGAAAACCGTACATTTGGATAAGGTGAGGTAAAGAGCGGTTGTAAGTGCAGGTGCCCCTTCTGGGCCTCAGATAACCCAGCAGGTATGAGATCATGCATTGGTTGGTAATTACCTCTTAATCCCCTGCTCCACTTAAAGGCTGAGCCAGGTACACTTCAAGGTGCGTGGCTAGGATGACACTCTGGGTGCTGTGTGTTTTGACTTGAGGCTAATCCCGCTGTCTCTGTGCCATTGAGTGTTGTTGTGCGATCGGAAGTAACTGATTAACAGAGCAGTGTGTGTGTGTGTGTGTGTGTGTGTGTCTGTGTGTGTGTGTGTGTGTGTGTGTGTGTGTGTGTGTGTGTGTGTGTGTGTGTGTGTGTGTTGTGGTGATCTGTGGATGTGCCAGGAGCGTAAGGCCGGCTTTGAACAAATAGGGTCAAGGCTTTTGGAGAGTGTCATTGCTGTAACAAAGACAGTGCAGGCCTTTCAGGCAGAACTGCTGTGAGCGGTACAGTAGTGTACTTGTTAAAAGCAAACTAAGAGACTACAGTGCATATAAGCCGAGGCAAACAGGCAAACCTAGGTAACACAGAATGACTTTGCAGCTGAATAATATGTTGTCACAGCAAGTAACCATAGGCACTGTAATTATTCAGTTTCATATTATTTGCTGCTGTTGTTATCCACTTGGCATCTTTATATTTCTCTTTTTGAGGGTAATTGTACAGTTACAGTCTAGTTTATTTATTATTAGCAGCCACTCACGGAATTGTGTACCGAAAGTTCCCCTTGACCATTTCTTTCCTGCATTTTGATTTCCATGCTTAGACGTCTCCTGTTTACTCACCCAGAATCAAAAGCAGCTTGCTGTTTACGTTGCCGCTGCTTTTTATTTTTCTTGCATTTTTCATGAGACTTGCTTTTCCATTCCCATACCCTTCTCCTTCTTCTTTTTTCTTACAGTGAGATTGAGTGATTTGGGCGCATGGGCTTCACTGCACATCCATTTCATTCAGGTGAACATATCTGTGATATTCCTCTTTGAGCCCAGAGAGTTTGTTTTTATTTCATTTTTATGAAAGTGCGGTTCTGTGGTCTAGTGTCGCTGGCAGAGCTTGCAAAACCATCCATCCATTCACACAAAATAAAAATAAGGTATGAATAAATAAAAAACAACCTTGGTCTAAATTGACACAGACCACAAATATTTTAAGGAATATTTACAATCAAATAATAGTGTGCTCTAACTTCCAAAGCTCTGCAAAAGCGTTCACATGGAAACATGTTTGGCTGCTCTATTTCTAAGTGGCTGAGTCTTAGGGCAAAGTCCACAGATGACCAACTTCAGCATGTACCTTTCTTGTGTTCAAAACCATATGTTTCTCACTTACATACATTACCTATCAACACTCATAACCTCTCATTTCATCAACAAATAGCATTTTCTAACATGCAAAATGTCAAAAAGGTGTTGCCATACGAGTTGATAAATTACAAGGTGTAGTAGAGCTAATATGGTTATTTTAGCTGTTCTACCCAGAGCACCTAGCCTCATTAGCTGTGGTTATTTTGATGTACCGTGAATTCAGACAGTTTTCGGACTCTGTCAAGTCTTCTATATTTTGTTCAGTTTGAGACTTAAAATGGATTCAATTAATTTTTTTCCCCATCAGTCTACACAAAATACTCCACAATGACAAAGCAAAAGCAGGTTTATGGAGTGAAATGTCCCATAAACATAAGTATTCAAACCCTTTGTTATGGCACTTGCAACTGAGCTCTGGTACATCCTACTTCGATCAATGGTTCATAAGATGCTTCTCCAACTTGATTGGAGTCTACCTGTGCCTAATTTAATTCATCGAACATAATTAGGAGAGGCACACACCTGTCTATATTTAGGTGTCTCAGCTGATGGTGTCAGTCATTTTTCTAATACCACAGATAGGTGGAGACTCAGTCGGAGAATGACCAATCAGGAAACAGGCTTTATTCTTGCCATGATTCGCATCAAGGGAGAGAGGAAGGTTTCATTCAGCACTCTTTTACTGTGTCTCTGATTAGACATTGAAACAGTCCCAGTTTGTGTATCCTAAACAGAAGAGTGGGTGTCAACCAATAGCCCTGACCCTACATGAATATATCAGGCGGCTACTCTGATACGGGAACTTCCACAATGTTGGTTCACGGGGGAAGCTGTTGATTAAAGGATCTAGCCATGAGCAAATGTTTCAGAGGCCTGTCTCATGGGGGTGGGGGTATAAGGAATACAATGAGACTCTGATATGACCTGAGATAAGAGGTTGTGAAAACACCTATTCCATCATACCTCCTGCTATCCCTATGACAGAGTATTCCAGATGGCAGAACACTTAACCAGAGACCCTTACATTCCAACCTAAGTCTAATTAAGACCTATATATAGATGTAAAATACAAATGAATATGAGAATCATTGAATTACTAATTACTGTCAAACATTACTAATTCTGATCTTTTATCCTGAGTTGCAAGTCTTTCAATGGTGTGTGCCAAACTGAGCAATCGGGGACAAAGGCCTTTGGTCAGACATATAACCAGGAGCCCAATGGTCACTATAAATGAGATCCAGAGTTCCCTTATGGAGATGGGAGAACCTTACAGAAGGACTCCACCAATCAGGCCTTTATGGAAGAGTGGCCAGACAGAAGCTATTCCTCACTAAAAGGCACATAACAGCCTACTGGGAGCCAAAAATGCACCTGACTGACTAAATCCTCTGGTCCGATCTGAAACGAAGATTGAACTATTTGGCCACAGTACCACATGCCGTGTGTGGAGGAAACCAGGCACTGAGCATCACCTCATTAATACTATCCCTACAGTCAAACACAGTGGCAGGATCATGCTGTGGGGATGTTGTTCTGCGACAAAGGATGGGGAGACTTGTCAGGATGGAGGGGAAGATGGATGCAGAAAAATATAGTGTGAGTGAAAACCTTTTCCAGCGTGGTCGAGGATCTCAGGCTGGGGTGAAGGTTTACATTTCAAGAAGACAACAACCTGAAGCATGACGCGCCTCATCCAACCTCGTTGTGCTTCAGCGATTCTGCCAAGAACACTGGGTGAAACTTCCAAAAGAAAGGTGTGCCAAGCTTGTGGGATCATTCCCAAGAAGACTCGAGGCTGCCATTGCTGGGAAAGTACTAAGTGAAGGGTCTGAATACTCATGTAAATGGAATATTCAGCCTTTTATTTTAAATAAATTAACAAAACAGTCCAAAAATCTATTTTTGCTTTGGCACTGTGGAGTATTATGATTAGATTGATGAGATGAAAATGAATTGAATCCATTTTAAGATGAGTCTGAAACATAATAAAATATTGTAATCTTGAAAGGGTCTGAACTTGCAACATAAATATAAACTTAGAACCATTTAATTTGTGATGAAGGTTGACGGTGAACGGTTTGGAGCTTGTTTAAAAACAAGCTGACTCCGGGATAAGTCCTGAAACACCGGAAACCCAGTTGAATAGACTACCAGCCCTGTCAACTGAGTATAGTGAGAATTTGGTATGAGTTAACAGAATTGACAAACCGAGTTAAAAATGTTAATTCATGAGAAATCTGTGAAATTACATGGAAAATGTGTCACCAGTTGTGGTGTTTTAGTTCTCATCACTGACAAAATGCTGTAAGCACACACCTGGTTTGATGTGAATTGTCCAATATTGGACTTTTACTATTTCATCGAGAGAAAAAGGACCATTTCAATGATCTTTCTTTGTTTTTCCTAAATTTAATGTAGTGTGAGGTTGTTCCTGAAAAAGTCAGTTGTGCCTGCATTTCCAATTCAAACAGACCCTGTGTCACTCAGTGAAGTCTTACCATTTCTATGCAAATGAGGAGGTTCTGTAAAGAAATTTGGCAAAGGCCAAATGAAATGTCATTTCCTTGATTGAATTTCCGCCTAAAATGTCAAAACCCCTGGTCATCTAATGTCAAAAGCAAGCCACAATTATGACATAGTTGATTAAGCACGACCTCATGTAGTGTTTATTCCTCTGGTCCGAGAGGAAATTTGGGCTTTAACGGTGGCTGTTGTTTCATAACCCCTGACATCAGTGGTGGTGCTGGGCCGTGGCAAGGACTTGGGTGAATTTGTTTCATTTCTAAAGGTTGAGCTGGGGGGCGTCTGCGAGTGGATTCTCTTTCTTGTTGGTAAATGTTATGCTTCAAAGACAGCCGCTGCTTCAATCGTTCTGGCCGGACATTACAGAGAGCCACAGACCATTGAGTCACCATCTACCCCCCCACCCCCTCTCCGAAACCTTCCCAATTACCCTTGTGCAGCAGACGTACAGTAGGAAATCATGGTATTGTGGATGTCATCAGAAGTACAGTCGGATGAGCGTGACCCCGTGTGACATTCACATGCCTTTGTGTGATGGTGCATGGGAGAGATATTAGCGCCATTTAAGTGCAGTCGGTTATTTTTGGGCTCTTTGAAACGCACTGAACCGTGCTATCCAAACAAACTCGCTAAATGCAAACATTAACAAATGAATCATTTATCTTTCCATTTATCAGTTAATCCACTTTACGTATTTCTCTACCTTCACTTCGATGCATTTGGGGGTTTTAGGCCACAAAGAAACACTCAGAATGGCAAAAAATAACTCATAAAAACGAACAAAGTGCAGGCATGCCGCTCGGTTATTTTTTAAATGATTAAATATTCAAAGGAATTGCTGGAGTGGACAGCAGCTGTGGTCCTGTCATAAGTACAGGTTTGTGAGACGTGGGAGCTTGTGATATGAAAAGGATGATGTATATGTATGTGCGTGTGTATGTGGACCTCTATATGTGTGCGTGTCTATGTGTATTTCTATATGTGTGCGTGCATGTAGCATAGTTGTGGGAGATGTGGGCCGGGGGTGGGTACCTATTTAAATTATTGATTGAAGTGGATTTAAAAGGATTCCAGCTTATCGGGGCTCTCCTCTTCTGTGGTATTGGGATGTGTCATGGTTGGTTTATTTTGAAGGATCTTGACTTAAGATAGCGAGAGAGCATTGTGCGCTAGTCACCGCCTCGAGATGTGATGCGTAAGCAGGTGGCGGTTTATTGAGGTCTGTCTGTATTTCACTGCAATAGCACAGCAGAATAGGCAGAATACGCCATTCGAGCCCACCTTTCCACTAATCTGCTCTCAGCCACAGAGGTCTAAGCGCCCTATTGTAAGAAACATTGTCAAAGGGTTTCAACCAAATTATGAAAGGGGGTTGAGAAAGTGAAAGCCCCATCAAAAAAAATAAGGATTGCAAATGCGACAGAAGTTGAATTCTTTGCAGTAGGCACTTGGAATGGAGGAGTTTTTGTGTGGCTCTCAGAGCAGTTTGAAAAAGACTCGATTATGTCTTCATTTGAGGTCAGCAAACAAGCAAGAGAATTGTGAGATACAAGTGAACGGGGAGAGTAAATATCAAGTTATGTTGTTTATTTCTCCATACTAACATGCTTGTCTGTGTAACGACCCACAAAATGATGACCAATTATGGGGGCATTAATGAGTTGGCGCCCAATAACACTTGTTTTTATCACGCAAACACGGATATTTTAGGCAGCATGTGATGCATACGAGCAGACATCCTTGGCCATCATCTCCTTAATGAAGACCACTGGCCCAAAAAAGCGTTTTGAAATGGCAGCAATCCAAAAATATGAGTGATTTCTATGGAGATGGAAGCATTCGTAGTTGTGATCTCTTTTTGTCTGCCTGGAAACTCAAAGCATGTAAGTGTGTTTGAGGGATGGTGGAAGACAGTTCTTATGGAAATACTTGACCTTGTTACTTAGACATTGCGTGCATGTATTTATCTCTTTGAAATTAAAGTGAAAGGACAAAAAACTTGCAAACTAAATCTTCAGATAAGATATCATGTCAGATAAAGTTTGTGTTTTACATTCCGTTTTGTTTTGACATTCTCTTCCACTAGAGATTTATTGTGAATTGGTTTAAGACCATTTTTCCATGGGTTTGAAACATTAATCTAAACCACAGATGTCCAAGCTTGCTTGTACCCTACAGCGTACTATTCCTCAGTATGGCATTCATCTGGTTGCTTTGGCTCTAATAGAATCAAGGTCACCATTGCCCACATGCCAGAGAACCTCAAGGAACCGAAGCTTTGGACAAATCAGGTTTTTTCTAAAGGATACTTCATTGTTCACCAAGCCTAGCTTCCCACTTAGGGACCCAGCACTTAGAGTAGGCTACAAAGACAGGGAAACCCCCCAGCTTTTAATACCCACACATGTGTGCTTCCTTGTTGCCCCCGAGCGACTAATTTTCGTCTCATTCATATCTAGAACAGCACGTGCATGGGACAGAGCATATTCATCATCCTCTCCCTTTCTGATCCTCTCCTCCTTCTCTTCCATCTCCCTCTTCTCCTTCCTCCTTTCTCCAGTGACGTTTCCAGGAAGCGGTCTCACAAAGCCATCTTGGCCTCAGTACATTCACATGCAGTGTAAGGGGTAAAGAGAGAGAGAGAGAGAGAGAGAGAGAGTGAGAGAGAAAGAGGGGGGGGAGGAAGAGCTATAAAAAGTATTTTGCCTCCAGCATGGAATGCATCCCAAGACTGCAGACCCAGGCCAGAGGATGGGGGTTGAAGATAACGTGTCGAGAGGATGGGGATGGGGAGATGGATACGGAAATTGCCTTAGACCCAAGAGTTGGTCAGAGGAGGCCATCTGCTCATTGCCCACCCTACCTATAACCACCCTCTGCAGAGCAGAGTGGAGCTGAGCTTTAGCAGTGCTCTGGCAGTGCAGTACCATCAGCAGAGTGGCAGCACAAGCCTGTGCCTCCGCAGTTTAAGATGGCGGCACCAGTGGGTGGATGGCCGAGTACATCCACTACCAGAAGCCTCTGCTGGTCTTTCTCAAAAACACTCGGTTTTCCCATCCTCTCTGGTCCACACCTAAGTTGAGTGTGTAGAGCAGAAATGCTGTAATGTTAGCTTTTGTCAAAACTGCTTTGTCGAGAGGATCCACAGAAAACCAGAGCAGTGTCGAAAGAAATCGTTGAACTAGCAAGAGATATGCCTAATTAATTAAAAGACCCAAGTGAGAATAGCAGATGTCACCTTCCAAATCACGTGCTTTCAGAACCATAGGCCCCAGCTGTACTTATGTGGGCTTTAGAGGCATGGTGACCTAATGAAAATTCAGACCTGACTGACTTTTCCCATAAGCGCGCATTCCCACGCTCAAGAACCTGCGCCGAAAGGAGCTTACCTCAGGAGTGCAGCTAAGTAAGACAGCCCATACAGCGCTGGCTAAAATGCTGCCTTTGAAGTTTTGATGTGATCCAGAATGACCTCACAGATTATAATTTAATGATTGCAGAGTGGTTGGCGGGCGGCCCACAGCTAACTAAAGAGCTGCGTCGGGATTAACAGTAAATCTACCATAATTCACAGACCAGCAGGGAAGATACTGTGGCTTTTGCCAGTGGACCCAGTACATTGTGGAAAATGACCATAAAATGTAGGAAACAGAAGAAAATGCATGGGTTCAGGGGTGAGTTGAGTGAGGGGACGTCCATTTTAATTGTCAGAGGGTCTGCTGCAATAGGCAACATTTCTGGAGCTTGAAAGACATGAACTAGAAATTAATGAATTCTGTCAAATCTTGGTAGAAATCAGTAAGCACTGAAGCTCTAACCTAAAATACCAAAAATTCCTACCTTGGTTGTTTGGATATCACAGAAAAGGGGAGGTGGGAAATAGACACATCACAAAATGTAATGAAATGTGACCCAAAGATATTACCTTTGTGTATGTTACACTATCCAAAATGTAGATTTTGAAACCTCTGGAGAACTTTAACAATAAACTGTAAGTGTGTTCAGAGGTGTCTCTTAAGGTGTCGGGATTGAGGTTTATCCACTGCACTGCAATGTACCTGCTATTGTACCCAACTTACGTAAACTTGCAAGCTCGGTCATAGGAGGCAGCCGTGCTAGGAAAGAGGCTAAAACCCATGGGTGCTAGCGCCTGTTGCTAGCACGTCTCTTAAGGTGTTGGGGAGTGAGGTTTACCCACTGCACAGGACTGTACCCGATGGCTACTGTTATATTGGGATAGCAGTAAAACTACTGTTAAATGATTATAAATACAAATACTTTAGCGCTGAGTTTAGCACAAAGACATTAATGCATTATGACATATGACTTCCCACTAAATGATAATCATGACATAAGTGCCATATTTTAAACTGGCAAAACATGTATCATGTATGCCCTAAAGACTTGTACTTTAACTCTAAATCAAATTTTTAAGAGTAATTGTTAGATTATATTAGATTCAGTTTAATTGTCAATGTGCAGAGTGCGGGTACAAAGCCAACGAAATGCAGTTAGCATCTAACCACAAGTACAAAAAATTAGTTTTATTTACAGTGCAGGAAAAATAACTATTACAATTTAAGTGATATTATATCTTACAATATATACAGTGATGGACAGTGAAGTTACAATATATAAAGATTATATATGCAAATATTTTGAATATGTATATTGGACAGAGAAATTGACTGAGTTACAGAATAGAGTGCAAATGTAGGGTTGTATGTACAGTATGAACTGCATATCTACAGTTGGTTATGTATGTAGAGTGGCTCAGTCTGTGCAAAATATGAATAGTGCAAATAACATGTCATGTAAACAGTGCAACAATGAGTGCAGGGTCACAACGTCAGGGAAGAGGCTCTCAGGGAGCCTGCTGGTGTGGGAGCAGAGGCTCCTGTAACGCCTGGCGGATGGGAGGAGGGTGGGTAGTTAGGGTGGGAGAAATCCTTTATGATGGTCCTGCCCAGCAGCGATTGTGATAAATGTTCTTGATGGTGGGTAACTGGGTGCAGATGATCCGTTGGGCAGTTTTTCACCACCCGCTGGAGTGCTTCGCGGTCTGATGCTCTCAGTGGTACAGCGGAAGAAGTCCGCCGGGATCCTGGGACACAGGTGAGCTTTCTTAAGGCTCCGTAGGAAGTAAAGGCGCTGTTGTGCCTTTTTGACCAGGATGGAGGAGTTCTGGGACCAGGTGAGATCATCGGAGATGTGGATGCCAAAGAACTTGAATTTTAACACACGCTCTACTACAGCACCGTTGAAGTAGATGGGGCTGTGTGCACATGGTTCTTAGCCTGCCTGAAGAACATGATGATCTCCTCAGTCTTCTGGGTGTTAAGCACCAGGTTGTTGTCGGCACACCACCCGGCAACACTGAAAGCTCATATCAAGCAACAGAAGGGACAATTGATCAAATTACTGTTGTAAACTCTTATGACCACCTTCACAATGGTTCCCTGCTTAGTGAGGTATTACCGCCATATCTTAATGCAAGTAATTCCATACTTTGATCCAAATGGCCTTTATGAATTCAAAGAAATAGTTCACTCAAAAATGTAATATCCTCATTATCTTTTAACCATGAAAGCAGTGAGCAGTCTTTGGTCACTGACATTAGGCCTTGTAGATCTACATTTGTGCGGAGCTTACATGTTTTGTATGTCTGCATGAATTTTAGATGAACTACTCCTTTAAACACACGTGATACACCATAAATAGAATTCCATATCAGGATGTTTCACTCTGTATGTTTTGAACTAAGATATCAAAAGCACCACTGTGAACTGAGCATGGTCTTATGTATCTTAACACATATATTTAAATCACAGAAATGAGAATGAGATTGAAACAATCTTTGTCTTTGCAAATACGTATGTGTGTGCTATAATTTGCTGTACACCACAAAACAGTATATGTATCAAGCAAGAGGCAGTAAAAAAGTTTGTTTTAAGGATTTATTCTTACATTGGAGCCCAGCATTATGTAAAGGTGCTACAGCTTTGTCAACAAGGCCAAAGACACACAATAAAGGCAGTTTGCTGTTTTAGAACCCGTAAAAAACATCTCATGTCCAATAGTGTCATCCTAGGTGTTTAACTGGAAACCAATTCTGGAAAGTGGTAAGTAACCGAATGTGCAACACATTGTTGTTAAATTTGTTTGTCTACTTTCGGTGTGTATGTATGTATGCATGTGGTTTTTATTTTTCCTCAGTGAATTTTAGTCATAGAACCAGGAATGCATGTTTAGATCTCTTTTGCTGCCACTCTTTAATAACATTTTATTAGCTATTCTACCTCTATAAAAATTCTAGGTAAATGATAAAAAAAAGAATCTCTGTAAAAAACAATAGGAGAGAAAATAAAATGAACATAAAGCCATCCCAAAGAGTTGCTCCATCACCATTTGCATTGAAACATGCAAGGGGCGGGGTTTAATTCCCAGTCTTATCAGGAGAGCTGTCAGAGGACATCCTCGACCAAAAGGCCGTCCAGTAGAACACTGGCTTTGGTCCTCCGTGCTTTGCGGGCCCTTGGAAGCTCTGATAAACGATGAGTGGAATTAATATCTTGCTGTTCTTTGAAAATGAATAGAATGTATACATAAATATATTTAAATATTGATTGCGGTTCTTAAAAACAGATGGAAGCGTATTTAATCTTTTCTTGGTTTTTAAGAGGACTTCAAAAGGAATATCTGCATACATAAAATGTTAGATGTTGGGCTGGAATTTTGGCAGTTTAGTGAAAATAAAGGTTGGGGGGTCTGTGCAAGTGCAAGTGCAAGGTAAAAAATAAAACACAACAATATGTGCATGCATTATATAAGCATAGTGAACAGTCCGTTTCGTTATTGTTGTTTTGAATGGAAGTAATAAGACATAAGTGTTTAATATTCCAGATCCCTCCGCATGCCAAAATTGGAATCCTGCTCCAATAAACCCATCACACCCTAAAATACCTATAAAGCTATATATTAATATATATTATTTATTTCTATTTTCCCCAACAGTCAGTGTCAGTCAGGTGCGACAAAATGGCCTCACTGCCTTCCTTCTCTGCTTATTGCCTTCAAGTGTTGACCTGAACTCAGAGCTTCCAAGGGCCTTCTCGGCTGGCACCTGGACTAACATGCTGGACGCTTGTCATCTAACAGTCCATTTACTCTCCCAAAACCACACTGTTGACCTCCTGTCCTCTGCCCGTCCGATCAGAGTTTGATTGCATTGCATTGGCTCCTTCTGTCTCATTCCAGAACATTCTGCTGAGATTGCCAGTATCACCCCAACACCCTAGACTAAGTCAAGTTAACTATACAAGGGCTTTACAAAAAAGCTAACTTTAACAGCCATACAATGGCTAAACATAAACCATATCTCTACCATTTTTTATTTAAAATAATTTTTCTGCCAGTGTTTAATTTTTATCGTTATTTTCTTTTCTGTTGTTGGTGATTGTTTGTGTTTTTCTTTAGGTGGTCATTCATCACTGTTCCAAATTTCCTTTCTTCTGCTGAAAGTTGTTTGTTGACTTCGTTACGCTTTGTTTTCACACATTTTTCACACATTTTTGAAGCAGTGTTGTTAGTTTTAGGAGTGGCAGAGGTGGTCAGTGTGCAGTGGGGGTGTAGGGTGGGGTGTGGATAGAAGGTGGTGGTTGAGTTGAGTCACATAAGGGTGGAGGGTGGGGTTTGGGGGGTTGTGGTGGCGGGCGGGTGCTATCCACTGTCGGAGGAAGTGTGTGGCGCGGTGGACGGCGAGCGCCGACGCTGGCGAGTGGGCGTCCAGGAGGGCTCGGAGCCCTGCGAGCCGGGCCGCTGCTGGACCGCGCGGTGTGCCAGGCTCTTCAGGAAGTCGCGCTGCTGCTGCAGGATGGCCTGAGAGAGCAGGCCGGGCAGGCCCTGCAGGCTGACGCCGATGGCGTCCAACTTCTCCTCCAGCTTGCCGATGCGCTTGTCCAGCTCCTCGCCGCGCTCCTGTAGCTCCGACACCAGGTCATACATCACATTCTGGGTCTGGGGCGGAAGGATGGATAGATGGTGAAGGAGAAAGGAGGGTGGAGACGGGAGAAAGGGTTGGAAGTGGGGATAGAAAGGAAGATCGGGGCAAACATTGAGAGGGAGAATGAGAGAGAGAAATGCAAAAAGAAAGTAGAATAAGCCACATGAGGAAGGACAGGGTTGGTAAATAAGAGAAAAGGATTGTGAAGGGGTAGAGAGAATGAGAGAGAAAAGAGAGTGAAAGAAAGAAAGAAGAGAGAATGAGGGTTAGGCATAAGAAAGCAATGGAAGGAAACTTTCAACTTTGATATCTGAAGTGTAACCACACTGTAAAGTAAAGCAGCAAAACAAAGCAGCAGCACGGGTAAACAAAGCAGTCACCAATTTATTATCTCACTGTATTTACGAGCACTGACAGTCTGGCGAATGGAGTGCAACCCTGGCAGATGCACAAACATGGAGCCAGATCCAGAGGCCAGACTTCACTCTTACCTTGGCTAGGTCAACAAGTGAGTTTGCCTGGTCGTTCAGCTTTCGCTGTTCCATCTTCACACTTCTGAGTCTGTGAAGGAGAGGTGGGGGGGGGGGGGGGGGGGGGGGATGCGTTAGTGGACAACATGATGGAGCATGTGACGTATGCTTAGGCAGAGACTGAGGGTGGAGAAGGAGAAAAAAAAGGCAGGGCGTGTCAAGAGCAACCGACATGCACATATCCTCCCATGTCGAGACTGTGAAATACATTTTTAAAAATAAAAAATAATACAAAATAATTAAAAAATGCAATCCGGACATGCAAACTTAGTCAGCCACAGGGGGCGTGGGGAAACAAAACGAGTCTCAATCTGTGACAGCATTCTCAGCACTGATACATGACTCACTCTCCATCTTTGTCTAATTCCTTCCCTCTCGCACGTTCTCATCCCCCACAATCTGTGCCCTTTCTCCCTTTCACGTGCACAAACAAACAACGCCTCGGAGGACACAAGAAACCACATTAGCTTCAGGTCAGGTTGTGTATACCAACAAGCCCACTCAGGGTTGCTGCGGGCAACAGGCATTGCAGATAGGGACTGGATGTTGGAGTTATGAATATCAAAGAGCACTAAAAAGAATTGAATGGATAAACTGTTGGGGCCACTTGGTTGGCTTGGAGTCCAGCATTCACAAAATCAGACACAAATATAAAATGGGAATACGCCAAACAGAAAAGTTAAGTCACTTAAAAGGTCATTCTGACAATAGAATCAACTTGGTATTTTAAACATATTCAATGAAACAATTAGAAAAAAGGTCAAACCGTACCACTTTTTATTAGCCTAGCATATCCCATATATGGGAATTAGCCTTTGGATCAAGGAATGTTAATAAAAACAAGTCCTTTCCCAGCGCGGTGCTGTAATTGTTCTAAGCTCATGCGACACAGGCTGTGAAAGGAAGCACCTTCGAGAACAAACAGAGGCAATCTGCAGGAAAGGTTAAGGAACCAAACAGGCTTTGTTTTGCTTTAATCAGCGCAGATGTTGTAACTTTATCGGCCTAATAACATGGCGCTGTGCACACAATGGGCCAGCGATGGGGGTGACTCCCTCTTGCCTGCTCCCTACACAAACAGATGAAGAGATTGCAAGGGCACAGGGGGAGGGACACAGCTGGGAGCTGAGGCCTAAAGTGGTGACAGGTGTTGTGGAAAGAAATCTGGACGGCGTCTCAACATTCCCTGTTTTGTCACTTGTGGTGAGACAGTAATGGTGAGGCAAAGTGTTTTAAGTGAGGGGGAAGCCCGTCCAACTCCCACCCTTCCACATTTCAAGACAAAAGCCGGAAAGGGAAAGTTGTGTTAAGATCAGGCAAAGCAGGGAAGAGATTGTGTGTGAATGGATTAGGTACATAAGGTCACCATTTAAGCCTTTCACTGAATGCCGCTCTTTCTCCATGTGCAATATTTCTGTGGTTTAATTGATATTTAATAAAATATTATTAGTGCATTAAATCAGTATTGTTCTTACACACATATTATATTCTGCGAGCCCAGAGTAGTCTACATCAGGCACATTTTGTGGAAATAAACATACATGAGGAGCAAAAAATCACTTCAAGCTCCCACAGGCTTCATCTTAAAGAGCAACCTCCCAGTGGGAATCCTAATATGAGTGAAAGCAGTGAAATTCACTGGAGTGTCTGCTCATTCCAGAGAAATTAGGAGGCACGAGTCTCCTTTCACTGTGTGCTTATCAGGTGGCCATGTGTGAGCATCCCATGACATCCCCCTTACCCCCCACACCCCCATTACATGCTCCACGAACCCTGAACGTGGCAAGCGGTCACTTTTCAAACAAGAATAAAAACAGATTACAGAGTGCAATCAGACGTCAATCAACCCCCCCCCCCCCCCCCCCCCCCCCCCCCCACACATACACATCAAACTGCTCCTTATCCTAACCGCCATCTCCTCATGCTATACGCAGAATGCCGATGGAAACAGAGGGCACTAAAATTCCTCAAACCATTTAGTTCTGAACCAGTTTCTTTTTTTTAAAGGAAATAAATAAGTAAAAAAATTAAAAAATAAATATGTACATAAATATGAGCGTGCTTCATAACAATGGGCTCCCAATTTTGAGATGTCCAAAATTGGTCAGTGTCGATCCCTTGGCAGGCCAGAGCTCCATAAGGGTGTCCTGCAGCTGATGACGCCCCACCTGCAGTAGGGCGGTTGGGAGAGTGACGGGCCGGTGGAACACCGTGTCCATCCCTGTTTGGCACCGCGCAGCAAAGTCAGGCTTTATGGAAACCTTCAGGTGTAGGCTGTTTGTCGAAATTTATGATTGTATGCATTAAGGCCAGGGAGGTTTTATGTGACCCTATAAAAACTAAGCCCAAATGCATTATATACAAATTGATGTGCTCAGCAGAACATTTCATTCCCATAGCCAAAGAGAAGGGAGGGGACGTCTCTTTCAAAAGGGAGGACCAAGAGGGAGAGGGAATGGGCAAAGGGGAAAATCCATCACTCAAGTGAAATGCACCATCAGGGTGATTGAATGTCCTCGCCGCATTGGCCAAAACCAATTTGTGGGATTGTAATTGTGATAAGGTATGACTGTGGGGTAGGTATTTAAGGAAAAGGCACAGGGCGAGGTGAGACGGGGTCAGGGAACTAAGACAGTCAGTGCGAGCCGTTATGGAGGTCTGGACAGGTTTGGGTCGGATGATCGGAATCTGGGGGAGCAAGCTGGAACATTTGAAGCTTGGCAAGATGCTGTTTCCTACTTTTTTCTTGTTTCTCTTCAGAGACTTTGTGTGTGTGTGTCAGTGTGTGAGTGTGTGTGTGTGAGTGTGTGTGTGTGTGTGTGTGTGTGTGTGTGTGTGAGAGTGTGTGTGTGTGTGTGTGTGTGTGAAATGCATTCATCAACTCAAAAAAGGGTAGACTTCTCTCGTGAGGGCAATCAAAATAAAACAAAGAAAAAAAGAAAAAGGGATCGTCATCCAGCATCCAGCTTCAAACTTCATGCATGTAAACAAATCATGTCAATCACGTCTGCTTTTCACAAGGACCCAGAAACAAAAGGGGTGAGAAGGGGAGAGTGAGGGACTGACGGTGTAAAGAACAGGAAAGACACAACTTACTTCTGAGCTCTGTACGTTGATTGGGCAAAACAAAGACAGAATACAGAACAGAGGTTTTAGGAAAACCCTCAGATGTACACAGAGAAACACTTTCAAAGCAAAGACAGGAGAAAACAACTTTCTATCCGCAAGCTTTGCGGACAGACTAAATTTAGATTCAAACAGCTCACGTTGACTGCATTGCTCAGTCCTTATTTGATGGTTATGAGAAAATACTGTATCCTACGACCTTTTTTTGTCTTATTTTGATCTACTGTATGTAGACTACCACAGCATGGAGTTATTATTAACTTGCGATATGGGACATAGAGGACAGTAAAGGAAAGTGCTTGGTTCTTCATAACAACACCACCCTTTAGGGAAAAAAAAAACCTGTCTAGCAGCCGGTTTCCTGTAACTGTCCGACTTGAGAAAGGCAGGGACAACACATACCGGAGGCGGTACTCCCCAACTGCCCCAACTCAGAACAGGGAGTGCAGTTCCTTCACTCTTACTTTCCTACTCTGTGTGGGGGGATAAAAAGCTCTATACATATAAAGACTGAAAAGCTAGTGAAAGGAAAGCCGTGTTAGGGACTGTTAGGAGCTCACACGGGAGTTGTGAGGCCGTGGTTAAGTGCTGCTGCTCCACTGACTCAGATCAGTGCGCCACCTAAGACAGTGCACCTGGGTGTACCTGTAGAGTGTTCTATCTGCACACACTCTCCGGAAAAATCACTCCCGGAAAAAAAAACACAGACTGTGTAGCACATCATATTTTATGCTTCATTTACGGACAAAGCTATTTCTTGTTTTAAAGTAGCTGTCTTGTTTTTATTTATTTATTTTTTAAAGAAGAATACAGCACTTGGACGAGAAAATAAAAAAGGTGGGGCCCCACAAGCACTCACTGGTGAATAGCCTGCAGGAACTTGCGTTGGTGTTTGCGGACCTTGGCGTGGTCGATCTTCCTCACCAGCTTGGTGTGTTTGTAGATGAGCCATGTTTCCCTGAGTACGTTAGCAGCCGTGTTTTTGACCTGCAACACAGGAAAACATACGTGATCATGAGGCATCAAAAGCACTATGATGATGTAGGGATGAGCCAGTACACAAAGTGTGTCTTTTATGAACAGTATAAACACAAAACAAACATACAAGCAATAATATTGCTATTAGTAAGTCTGTTATAACAATAATGTTATTACAACCTTTATTAATACTTCAGTATGTATTAAGGAACTCACAGTAAATCACCTGAAATATACAAAATATAATAGTATATTTATTAAATAGAAATTAAGTGACTTTATGTTAAAGGCCATGCTGGAATCCATTAATGGCTTCAATACCTCTATATTCATAAGAACCTAAAAGTTCTGTACAGGAGAGAAACACATTTATTGGGACAGCACAAGAACACACTTAAGCACTTTTACATCCCCAAGCTGACAGACTCACTCTTTTGGAGAGCTGAGTGTCCATCATAAAGTTGTGGACATGTTTCTCCGCCTTGGTCAGCTCCAGCTTTCTGGCCACCACGGCAACCACCAGCGCTGTGCAGCCAGCCCCCTGCGGGAGGAACAGATGACACAGCAGCTTCAGTCAAACCAGCCTCCTGGCATCACTGCCACACTCTTGTCTCCAGTAGTAATGGAGGCGCGAACACAATAGGCTTGATGCTGGAACAACATTCTGATTTCTTTAATCCTCTCATGTTTTATAAGATGGGGCACATTAAGGAAACCACATTGGGCCCGAATTCCATAGGGTAGCAAGCTGTGAGCTACGTGTGTAATGTAATGATAGTCTGCAAATGGCGCGCCATCAAAGGGAGTCGAGAAGAACTGCATCTGTGCACTCATAGGACATGGTATTCATTTTCATATATATCCACATATATATATATATCCACACACACACACACACACACATACACACACATACATACATATATACATTATTTATATATATTCATATATATATTATAGTCACATACAAGTCCAACAGACATCAGTGCATGTTATTAAACTGTTAAATTGTCATTGTGAAATTATTAAATATGCCGTGATGAATTGATAAAAGCCCAGCACAGTTCAAACCACCAAAAGTATAATCATTGCTGCGGCCTTCACATTATTTAACATATAGGCCTATGGGCCTAATAAACACGCATGAAAGCAAGCTACATAAAATATTAAAGAAGTTATTTATGGAGAATATAGTGGGCAGGTAAGTGAAGAAGTTATTAGGGATGGGAAACCTACGTTTTTTAGGGGGGGAAGTCCTGTTAGTGCTTATGCGGTGGAGAAAAATATGCGCCGCATATGCGCTTATCTATTGATAAACCAAAAACATCAAGGTCGTCTTCAAAGCATTTTCTCGCAACATAATGAAATACTCACAGTTTAATGGCAAAACAGTCCCAGCCACACTCCAACAGAGGAGCGAGAGAAAAGTAATGTTCACAATTCTTTAAATGGAGTGACTCGCGATAATCATCAATCATTTTCAGGAAGCAGCAAAGACGTCCATGAAACAAAGGCTTAATATTTCATATCTAGAGTGAAGTGAATAATCCCAAATGGCAAATAAACCAAGCAAAGATTGAAATAATATTAGGAAACTTTGGAAACTATCAGATGACTTCTACCATGATTAATTCCCTTTCTGCACTTCCAAGTTCAAGGCAAACCAGGTGACCAGCAAGCAGAACAGGGAGAGGTGCGTGACGGTGAAAAGTGAAGGACGGGGAAGGAAATGTATCGTCTACCTCTGCTCATCTCTCCGAAATCATTAGGTTGGATTCAAAATTTAGCAATTAAGTTTTATACTGAGAATATAGGCTAATAATATAGATTTGATTATGAGACGATTTACAGGAAATGTATACTGAGCATCTGACCAGGTTCTCTATGTTTCTGGCCTTCAACCTCACATTGACATGACATTAAATAATTATGACTATAGGCTGCCTATATGCACAGTACTATCCCTATTACACCGACTCCAGTTGTGTTTGTGCGGTTGGTGCCTCTAATTCAAGCAACATTACTTACTACATTATCCCATTTGTAGACAGAGACATTACGCTCATTCTCACTTTAAGCCTATCTTAATTGCCACGATACTAAGAGACGTTATATTAGACAGGGAAATTGGAGAACAATGCGTTGATGAGTGGTCTAAACTGAGTGAGTACTATGCTGTAAAATACGGAAAAATATTACTGTAAAAAATACTGAAAAAATATTTTTGTTGCACATTACGGCCCGAAGAATGATAGGCTACTGGATTATTTTATTCACTGTCTGTGTAGTGTTGAGTGTAATTGCATTGCCTACGTAGCCATTTGGTAACATATTTTGTTGACTTAAATGATCAGTCAATTTAGTCACTGAGTGGTCAATATTATGCTGTCAAAGTGTACAGATTAGATTAGATGTGCCTGCCAGACGTTGAAAACCAAGATGCCGGTTGCATTTCAAAGAAGGAAGCAGCAGAACGCCTTCTGCACATTAAGAAGAATTGTGTTTGAGGATAATAAATGCATCAAAACCTTTGTGTAAAGGTAGGTCTCCCAGGTTTGTCTAGAAGAGTCATTTGTATAAAAGCATTCCAATCACTAACTGAAGTCTTTCATTCAGAAATCAGTGAACAGAAATGTGTTGACATCATCACTAGGAGAAACTGTTTGCCTAAATTGCTCTTGCACATTAGGTCCAGTGAGACAACTATTGGACCACCTTGCCGTTATATACAGCAGCCTCCAACAATGGCCGTTTGGTTCAGGCCATTGGAGCCTACCATGAACAATAAAAGTGGAAATTTTACTTTCAAACTGAAACTGTCAAATTTGAATTACTTAGTGGTTGGGTTTCAGGAGGTAGTTGGATTTCAACCAGAACTAGATTTGTGGACGGTAAAGGAGTGGGTATGGTATTAGTTCTTGTTACTTGAGGTGAAATATCTCATGCCCATCACCAATTGGTTGAAAATTGTCACAATCTGCCACCCGTTTTTAAGGAGCCCTAATTGCTTCACCCGGTTTGCCATCTGGGCACGATCCCTAAATTATTTATTCAATTCTTCTGTTGTATTTTACACAAAGGATTACTCTTGTAAACTGATCTAAAGGCAAACGGTGATAGAAAAGATCTTGATTGTGTGTATGCATTTGTGTCTGTGTTCTTGTTTTAGCTGTGTTGGTGTTGGTGCTGGTGCTTGTGTGTGTGTGAGTGTGTGTGTGTGTGTGTGTGTGTGTGTGTGTGTGTGTGTGTGTGTGTGTGTGTGTGTGTGTAGGCATGGGCATGTGCATGTGCATGTGCATGTGCGTGTCGACTGTAGCTGCTTGTGTGGTGTGTGTGTGTGTGAGTACTTGTGTGCCAAAACAAAATGTTACTGGAGTTCAACTATGAAATTGATCTCCATCACGCTTTGCTGGCACATTGTGCTGCGGCTCATGACAATGAGGCACATTTATGTGTTGTGCTTAAAGGCCGTGCGCTGATTAAGAGCCTGAATTGTGTCGGGCGGACAGAAGAGGGGACGGAGGACGCACCATGATTCCTGTCATGAGACACACGCCCTTCCCACAGTATGTGTGAGGCACCATGTCCCCGTAGCCGATGGACAGGAAGGTTATAGAAATTAACCACATCGCTCCCAGGAAGTTACTGGTGACTTCCTGTCGGTCGTGATACCTACAGAAGTAGTGGAGAAAAAAAGAGAAGAGATACACAGTAAAAATGAGGTGCGGAAGTTTCAAGAAATCATCCATATTGCAAATGTAATGCTAGAAAAAAAGTACAGTAATACTTTATGAAATGAGAACAAACACTATGATTTGAAAAAGCAGCATTAAAAGGCACGAGTGCTCAGAACTGCTGGCTGCTTATGGGGATGGTCCATAAACAACCAGTCGTTCCACAGACATGAAAACAAGAAATCGTTATTGTACTCACTGGGCTAGTGAAGGTAAAATCCCATTAGTGAAAATTACATTACAGAGAGCTTGAGCAGGAAAGTTGAGAGGGAGAGAGAAAGAGAGAGAGGGATAAAGAAAGAGAGAGAAATATGGCAGGGAAGCAAAAAGCCCAAAATTGAAAAATGAAAAAGTAAGAATACAGTGCTTGAAACATGTAAAGATCATTTGATCTTTCTTCAGTAGCATACAGTAGCATTGATGACCAGTTTTGTATGAACAACTGTGAACAAAGATCTGTCATCAGTCATTCATTTCCCACCTATTACAGACATAAATCGAGTTACAATCAGATATGGCATTCAAATCATTCTATCTCTAAAAAAGCCCTGATTTTTGGTGATTTAACCCACTTCTTTCTCAGAGGCTGTCTTGTCTTTCTAAGTTTTTGTTTTACTTGCCAAATTAAAAACTGTTGTTGAATAACATCTTGAGTACACTCAATTGGGGACTGTGCCAGAATCAATAGACTGCATTAGTTCATTAAATGAAGTAGTGCGTTTCCATAAGGAGCTATCTCAGATTCCAGCAGCTCTGTCTAATTGTTCTCCCCATGGGAAGCTTCCCACCGATGCTGTCTGCACTGATTCACATGCAACATTCATCCCTACATGTGCCTGTACACTCATTCAACAGGGCTGCACTGTTTTGGGGGGTGTATTAGTTACCATTAAACCATTCATCAATGTACTTCATCAAAGATAGTACATCTCTAATATTTGTAAATAAATTATGTGTTGGTTATAAATTCAGTAGACTAGAATTCAATAACGAGCTCTTTAACGAGTTCTTTATTAATGACACAGGGCTATTTGACTGTGTCTGCCTTTAAACATTACCACATGCTTACCATCGGTGAAACTCAAGACAGGACATAAACATTTCACTCTTCTATCAATGTTCAACCTCAGCATTACAAGTCCCATTTTAGGCATGTAGATACCCTATCACCCGACCGCCTCCAGCAGCCCCGCCCACCCAGCTTGTGTAAACACGTATTGCATGACGCTATCACATGACCACAATCCAAAGATTGCTCAAAGATCTGCTGTAGTGTGGCGCCTCGGCATTGGGCGATCATATGCGATGTCCAATTGCACTTCAAGGGCAATCTGGAAGAGGCACAGAAGTGCAACATCAATAAAAATTGAATGTTGCTGCACACATCAATATTCATTTCACTCATGACGTGGCAGACCGGCAGAGGGCCTGGGCTTAGATCAAGGTGCCTTCTCTTTGGCAATTTCAAAGGAGAGAGGCATAGAGACGAGAATAAAGATGAAGAGAATGGGATAGTGAGAAATGAAAATAGAGAGAGGGACAGAGAGATAGACCGATAGAGCACTAGGGTACAGAGAACAGGAGAGAAGGAGACACACATACACACACAGACAAACTCACGCACACACACACACACACACACACACACACACACGCAGACCCATGTGTTTATTTTCTTTTCCCCAATCAGCAGGCAGAATCTGCCAGTCCTCATTTGTCAAATGCTTTCCCTCAGCCATCATGTGGAGCCTCCCGAGGAGAAAGCCTTTATCTTTCATGAAAAAAAAACTCTCTAAAAAAGAGAGATTGTGGAGGACACACTCCATTAGACATGCAGAAAAGAGAGCAAGAGAAAAGCACTGAAAGAGAGAAGAAAAAAAAACCAGCAAGAATAACAAAAAGCATGCGGGTAATGTAATGGCCTCCGCATAGGACATGCCTGACAAAGCGTCCACCGGCATGGAGAGCGAGGAGAACCTGCGAGTCTGACACTTGGCTTCAGTGTCAACCCTGCAGGACTACACAGGTCCTCTCCCTCGCCTCAGCGGGACACTAGGGACATCTATGCCCAGTGTTCATTAAGGGCTGCTCTGCACAAATGCGTCTTGGCGTGAATAATCTCTTCTTTGAATTGCATGATGTCTAATCACCCTTTAAAGGACTAGGAGTTATGTAGGGTTGTATTATTGTGGCTCTAGGTCAATGTGCAGCAGAATTGGAGATGGTCATGAGGGGTTCATAAAGGTACACTGTAAGAGTTGTGTAATATGAAGAGTCACTACACTGACAAACATACCACCGAAGCCATATGACCTTGTCCTTGAGTGGTGTGTTACTTGAAGCTCACAACAAGGGACATGGGTAATATTACTAGTGCCCTTGCAGTCCACCATTCTAGGGACTAGATCAATATTCTTAGGGATAATAACAGTGGTACTAGGAATCTGGACAACTGTATGATTTCTGGACATCTTCATATTATAGACCTGATGTATTCACACACTAAAGGAGAGAGAGGGAGAGACAGATGGACATGGGAAGGACACGGTAAAAAAAAAACAGAGGAAAACAGTGAATGAATAACATTTCTGCTCTCACTGAGGAGCACAACTGTAATAAGCCCTGTGAGCTTTATTGTCTTTTTATCCTCAGCATTTTTAATTGTATATGGAGGCTGCTGCTTTTGACCTGTCAGTCATGCATGTACTTTTTGAATGTGTCAAAGCAACCTACCAGGTCAATCAATCAATCAATCACACAGTCTGTGCTTCCAAATGCATTAATCTAAAACATCATTCTCCTCTAGCCAACACTGACAACATGCTACCCCGTCGACTATGATGTGGCCTTCCCCCTTCTACAACACCCCCCCCCCCCCCCCTCCCCCCGTCCCCACTGTCCTTCCTCCAGATGACCCACCACCCCCCTCCCTCGGCCTCCGGTCCTGAGAGCAGAGATCAGATGCACATCCTTGCTCGGGTGCCCTTGGCACCGGCCACACTCGGCAACTCGGGCGCTATGAGCTAATTATCTGGTGGATCATACGTTCCAGTCAATCGGTTCTTTTCATCAGCGCCGTTCATTTGGGGCCCACTCAGTGGAACCGTCTCGATTGCAGGGGGAGCTCCTCCTGAGCTCCAGTAATTACCGCCCTGAAGGAGTGGCACTCTTATCGGCTAAGTAGCCCCTCCACTTCCCCCTACGTTTTTCTCTTTTTGTCTCTCTCTCTCTCTTCTCGAGAGTCACACGATACGAGCTGTGTCAGTGATGGGTTGGGGACAAACCAGACACAGGAGATGATTAGTGAGGTACGTATGGGGATACTGTATAGGGATATCGTAACAGGTGTCTCCTGTGTTTGTACCAGAGGTGTAGTAGGTAAACAAATATTTTAGAGAAGGGGTGAGGAGAAGGGATTACAACAAGATAATGATATGCTGTTCTTCTATTTTTACGATTTATGTAACTGTGAAACAAACAAAAAAAACACAGCTGTAGCAGCTGGCAAAAGCGGTGCCAAATCCCGCATGCTAACCGCCGTTATGCCGACGGCTGTTACGGCACCACAGGATCACTGCATAATGTCAACAAACAAGCGTCAGCAAAATATATTTTTTTTGAAGTTGAGGACACATCAGGATGCATTAAGCTGTCTGGATGATAGGCCTGGCTACCCTCGCCACCTTCCATGCCCACAAGAGTGACCTCTCCCTGGGGCATTAAGTCTAATAGGGCCATCAAGACCGACCTGCAGCCTCTGAAAGCTCCAGAACAGACTGTCGGCTGGCATAGCGTTAGACGGAGCTGGCAGACGCCTCTGTTTTCAGGTTATTCACTAAACAGCCATCTATCTTCCTGAATGCTTGATATAAGCAGGTGGTTAGGTCCCAGACACAGACAGGGAATATGGAGCTACACTCACAGGATGTTTTATACCAGGGGTACTCAATTAGAAACCCAAAAGGTCCACTCGCCAAATGTCCATTCAGTCCAGGGTCCAGAACAGTGACGGTCAAAATCCAAAAACTCCAACAAAAACGTTCAAACTATGCACAAAAGGTGATTTGGCCTTATTTGTGTGAAAGGTGACACTTTTTTTGTGGTTTAAACTTGGGCATAAAAGGTGTGAAGGCCAGGCGGAGGCACTGATGTAAGTGTTCATTAGTGAGTGTGCTCCTGTATTTGTTTTCTACCATCTTCATGGTTGAAAAGGCAGACTCGCAACAGTATGTTGAGGTATGCACGCTCTTGTTGTGTGGCTGATCTAACTATTACTGTTGCTTGATATGATTGCAGATGGTTTATTTTTCTGCCCCTTACCTCAGAGTTTTGCCTGTATTTTTGTTCGAAGTGTGCATGCTTTCTTTCATAGTGACGTTTCATGTTACCACTTTTGACAAGGGCAACCGTCTCGCTGCAGATTAAACACATCGGTTTTGTGCTCCCCACATGCAGCACAAATGCATACTTGTCAGTCCACTCTGTCTTAAATTAGCGATTTTTGGAATCAACTTTTAGTTTTTTGTCAGGTTTAAAGCACGCCATGATTTTCGTTTGCTGAGGAAAAGATACCATTCACAAATCTACCTGCCCGCGTTGTTGCCATTGTTGGACCTCTGGATTGGACACAGAAGATAGAAACCTCATCGAGTAGGAAATATATAGCGCGAAATATATAGCGCGAAATCACGCATCAATGAAAACTTGATTGGATCATGATTAAATTAGAATGTTGATTTTGGCTTCGGTCCAAATTTGATTGCGTCTGGGTCCGGATCCGGACCGCGGTCCGCCTATTGAGTACCCCTGTTTTATACTATTTATAAAATGATGAAATAAATAGAAAACATTTGTTTTAAGTCACTTATGAATGTCTGTGCCCTTCCAACAAAATAAACCATATACAATTTCATTCTGCATTTGTTTTTTCTGCTTGGATGATGAGCACTCAGTAACACCCATGGACGATGCACAAGATTACAAGTCATCTTATCACTGTTAATGATGAACCTCTCAACAGACTTGTGGGGGTTATTGTTAGTTATTGTGAGAATAATTATTTTCCTCTTTTTAAAAAAGGGAGTGGTATTTGACATTTTGGAAATGAAAATGTCTGTTCATAGATATTGTACAGAGACACACAGTACAGAGGTTAAAAGGGCGTTTAGATGGCTTCTAACTAAGACAACACATGACTTTGCATTGCTCATACACATAGTCGATTTGTGTTTTAACCTTATTCTTCGTTTTTCTCCATTGTCTGATCTTTGGCTCAGCTTTCATTAAATTGCAATGCATACGCATACAGACGATCAAATGAGCTCAGCTCAACCGTCAAGTATAACTTCAGAGCTTACAGCATATCCTCACCGGACCTGGACTGGGGCTTCTCCACTGTACACCATCTGCCAATTTCACTGAGTGTATGCTTTCTCCGGGACATGAGGGATTGGCCGGCTGCAGCGAGGGTGTGAGGAAGGAGTATCAGGCAATCCAGTGAGGTCTGACCCCTGCAATCTGCTCGCGAGCATTTCAAGTGCTGTTGGGTTAATCAAACAGTGTAAACAAGAGATGCTGACAGAGCCAAATAGATGGGATATTGCATGCAAACATGGAAATAGCGCTCCGAGGCAATGGTCAAGGGAAAGATGAAGTGCTACAATCCCCGGGGTGGGTCTTTTGTGCTGATGCTTTCTAGCAGGGTGTGCATATACATTATTGATGGTCATGAAATGTTTATGGTTATGAAACATCCATTTGTTTTTTATGTTTTTTTTAAGCTGCTTTACATGTCCATGTAGTACCATTTTGGTTAATGGATAGATTTTTGAAAACGTTGCCTCTACACATATATATATATTTTAAAATGAATGACATAAAATATGCTCCTTGATAAAAAATTCAAATAAAAAAAAAGCAAAAACGAGCTCAAACCTGAACTCTTGACACATTTGTAATTTGTTTTGTCAGATGGGAGAAAATCTGAACTTTAGCCAAAAGTCCCAGTGATTTGGGTCAGCTGCCTTCCTTCCTGTGCCTGTGCATACAGCCGTTTCACCTTCTGCAAGTACCCGGCTGACCTATTGCTCCATGGAGAAGTTTCCGTGCATTAAACACAGTGCTATCTCATCTGGCCAGCTGCAGGAAGCTCCGTGTGGAAAGGTCAACTCAGATGCAACGTGGACTAACGCGGCTAAAGTGGAAAGCCATTATTGAAAAGTGTATTAAACCAACTATTGGCTGGGTTGTATAAGGGATAAGATGGCAGTTTTGGTCACCTCCTTTTTTTGTCCTTCAGAGCTCACAGGTCACTCGGTAATGTGGCCGAGACAACACTTCGATCCTGTGAACAGCCCATTGCTCAGTGGTGCTTGGCACAAAGATTAGGTGCGCTCACTGAGAATGACTCACTTCCGTAACATCAAGAGAAAAAAAAAAATTATAAAAAAATAACACAGCCTGAAAAAATATGATGCCGATCCTATCTCACCACACAAATGACTTAGCTTATGAAAAGAGATATTTGGAAATGTGGACGTGTCTACGTTCCTCAGATTTGCCTCAGATAAATAAGGCGCCTGTGAGATTGCCAGAGAACCGCACCACCAGCCCCCCGGCAGCGAGCCCCTGTGCGTGCCCCCCCGCCAAAGCACTGTACATTTTGTGCACATTCAATCAATCAGTGTCCGGCTCTCGTTTCACCAATTTATTCGGAGACTCATTAGCTTGAGTGCTATTAAACGACCCCTCCACTTGCCAGTCGACCCGTAATTTAAGGGGGGGAGAAAGAGAGAGTAACTGCTGCCGCTGCGGTGGGTGTTCTCAGTGGGACGGTCCAGCTCCCACCGGGGAAGAAGACCTGCTGACAGTGCGGCTCTCGGCTCTTCTCCTTTCAGTCCAGCAGCCGCACCGCACCGCACCACAGAGCACATCACATCGCAAGCAAGCACAATGGGAGCTCAGTGAGGAAGATTTTTCTGAGAACGACAAAAGATGAATTGAAATAGAGCTGTTCAGACTTTACAGAGTAGTTTCTAAGTTGGAGTGGTTTGTTCTTTAGTATTCAATTATCACTAATAATTTAAATAATTTAAAAATCATTCTCACTCTACTGTATGTTCTTTGTACAAAAAAAAAAGATGTTTCCATAAGGATTTATGTAGACTGGCCTACTGGATCTGTATTAAGCCACTGTCTTTCTGTGGGATGTACAGGGAAAGATAAGAGGAGGCATGAAGGACAGAGGAAATGACCAGACATCTGGCCCCGTAGCCGATGTCATTCAGCGGATAAGGAAGGAGCGAGGCTAATCCTACATTACTATTCTGCCATGATGAGTCTGAGCCCAGATGTTTATCTTTTGAGAAGGGGGGTCCTGAACCCAGACACAAACCACACATCAGTGAAAGATAAAGCTGACATAGGCTCATCATTATTAAGCTTTAAATGAATAATGAATAGAAAGACCACAGACTTGGGTTAGCTGCATGCAAGACCGGCAAATTCTGACCGTAAGACCCTGAGATTTATTAAGTGCATATGCAGCAATATTTCCTCGTAGATTTAAGGGGTTAACCTCTGCATAAAGAATATTGGGACATTACAATCACCCATGCCCCCCACCCAAAAAAGAAAAAAACACCAATCACTTGTGGGTAGTTCCCATTAAATTTCTGCACGCCTCTCATCAAATTGTCCTGCAAATAGTGTTCTGATCCACTGCTCAGTCATAATAAGGATTCACAGATTCCATTCCCTATAAGAAATTTAAAATTTGCCCCAAAAATGATAAAATTATTTTTTAAAAAAGTACTTTAAATTATTGCTAAAAAACAAAAAATTGCAATTATATTTGACTGTGCAACAATGTGGCTGTCTTGTGAAGGATATGCAATCAGTTCTACAGCAGGTTAATTATGAAGCCCTGATGGGCTACACAAATTAAATTCCATCAATTCTGCCAAAATGTCCTAATTACTTATTGATTCAGCTGGCATATAATGGTTTTCTCTGTTGACTGGGGATCATTTTGCACACTTCAAAGGAAAGGAGGTTTACATCCAGAGGAAGAGAATAAAGAATGCTTGCTGGGACAATCTCTCCCAGCCCCTTCATGCCAATGCATGTCGAGAGCGAAGCGTTTACAGGGTTGCCCGCGCCCACTCCCCCAATCACTGCCTGTCCTCTCCACCTCCCCTCAGTGGAGTGGGGAGCCCTTGTGTTTTCATGCGCTGTGAGTCACGCCGTTTGGTATAAAAAAAATTTTTTTAAAAAAGGGATGCACCCGGCGGCACAGGCCTCGTGCAGATCCACTACTCACACACGCTTTGTGGAGAGAGAGAGGGCTGTTAATATGACAACAGGCTGGGTAAACACGAGGATGCCCAAGGATGCCGCTTCGTTGTGCACACTGGAGAGAACCCAAGCGCCACTAACCACGCCAGAGAAGGAATGACAAGCAACAAAGCCTTCGCCTCCTTATTTCAGCCATCACATTTCAGTGTCGCACTGTTAGAAGAAAGCATGGCTTCAGCCCCCAGCTGGGGTAGCAACCAAGCTGCAATAGCCTCAGCTGTTACTTGGCTTTTCATAAGTGATGGGCAAAAAATGGAAAGAACCTATTGGAGATTCAGAGTTATTGAAGTGTATACATTTTACTACCAGAACTGCTGAAAGGTGTCCAAATTAAGTATTTATTAACATGTTTTTTTTTTTTGCTGTCAGCAACAACGGGCAGTTACTTTTTCCATTTGGGCTGCAACTTTCTTGTAACAGTGCGGCTGTCCTTTAACATCAGATATAGATAGAAAGTACTATCATTATCAAAGAACAAAAACATCAGTGAATATTAAATAATTTCTCTAATCGCATTTTCAGTTGCTTTTAATCCCAAACCATGACCCAATCCTGGAAGGAGGGATGGTTTTCAGGTCTCCCATATTGGGATCCCCAGAATCTGTATCGCAGAGGGTAAAGGGTGAGGCATGAGAAAAATCAGATCTTCAAACTGGGATAACTGGAGTCGAACAAATAGAAAAAAATGTAATGTTACTCTGTCTTATTCAATAAATCAAACCAATGTGGACAACATTACAAAAAATAATGAACAATTTGTCAAAAACTATCAGTGACAGTGATCGTTTTTCATACCACATCCTTTAGTGCCCACTGTTTGGATCAAACAAGCAATCAATCAGAAGGAAGCCATATTGCTGAAAGTCAAGCCGAGTACAGTGAGGTCACAGTCGCTACTGTACTGATTGATTTTTAAAGTGAAAACCAAACAGAAACTGCATGGCTGTGTGGGCTTACTGCCCCAACCCTGTCCCTTCTCACAGGGCACCAGCTGCGTGCAACATTAAATAGCTTCCCCCACTACAAAGCAAACACTCACATGAGATCCCTATTAGGCAGCGTTGTTGGGGAGGGAAAATAGAAAAAAAGCACAATAGTAAATCATCAGCAGAGCAAGGTAAATCACTAACCAGTCTCTAAAAAGGGGTAAAGAATACAAACCCATCCATACATGCTGGACAGCTGATCAGACAGAAGACAAACAGGTGAGGGGGAGAAACAGACCAAACAGGGTTTTTTTGCTGTTCTGCTTTATTTTCTTTGCCAATGAATTCCATTTCTATCAGACAGGCCAGACAGCGGCATTCAGGACACTTAATGTAATAAAACAGTGGCTTCAATTTCGGCTGTCATCATAATGGCTGTGTCATTCTGTCCAATGACCTGTTCTGTTTTTTGACACAGGACTTTCGCTGAGTCAAATGACAGAACAGGGTCACCACTGAGGTAGGGTTGCCAGATCTCTATTTTGGTAAAACCAGACCCCTACTCTGTTTTGGAGGAGAGTTGGTGAAGGACAGGCAACTACGAGAAGCTCTTTTAATAGCATGGTTTCAGGATTTAGCATTAGGCCTGATTTTACCCCTTCCAGCTGTCGTATCTATACCAAACTGTCAGTCACCACAGTATGAAACTACAATAGGACTACACTATAAAAAAATATTTTGTTGGATTTAGCAACATTTAGAAGCATTCATTAGTTTAAGGAACCAGAACAAAGGAATCACTGAGATCTTGATCGTGATCAATACCTGACATGCTCATGGTGGCCACATTTCAAAGCAAAACACGAAGACACAGCCCATGGTCTAAATGGTATCTGTATGTGAGAACAAATAACATGAACAAATACATATAAAAACACTGGGAACACTGATATCTAACCGTGATTATTTCAATGTTTTTGCAAAAAGCTGATGGGAATCCATTTAACATGGAAGTGGTGGCAACGTTGCCAGAGAACCCATGTGATGTCCTCTGTTGTGAACTTCATTGCTTTACATTGATTTTACATGAATTAATTGGATAACGTGAACACTGTTTTCAAATGAGTTGTTTCAACAGAATAATATCATGTTTTTAAAAGAAACAACATTGTGTAATGTTAATTGTTATGTGGTTTAGCAGATTTGACAACCCATCTTTTCCCTATTCATCAGTGTAATAGATTTGTTTTTTTGTTAAAAGTATCTAGACATAAAGAAATATACACATTTATAATTTATTGTTTCAAAGACATGAAAGATTTTTCCTTTTAATGCTTAGGCTATTAAACCCTGTCCATACTCTTCAAGTCCTTGTCAATCCTACATGGTACCGGTGGCAAAGCGCGGGCAAACAGCCAAGCTGATTTGCTACATCAATTCCTTCATCTTCCCTATGCAAAGAGGAATACTCCGACCGACAATGGAGAGGAAGTGGTATTGCAATTTTTATATTACTTTCTGAAAACACAACAACAATTCAGTCCTGCCCTAAGATCAAAGACAAACAGAAGACTTCCAAATGAAAACAGTGATGGCAGGAGAGACTGCTAACCATTTGGGATGGAAAAGCCTGATACCATTGAATGTTTTTACATTGTGGTTATTATTAGAAAAAAATCATTAGCTATTATGGTTGGGCTGGATTGACAGAGGCTAGATTGTTCAATGGTCTAAATTGGCCTAAATGGTCCTTTCCGTGGATGAGAAGTTTATTCACACTGTGAAAACTGTTATTTACTACTACTACTACTACTATTTAGCTATTTAGAGTAATTTAGCGTTAAACTGGGCATTCTTAGCACTGCTAAGGGATAAAGTTCTGGTTTATTAACACTATATCTTGAGCACATATGATTTATCCAACTCCTTCAGACAATACTAAAAAAATCTGTCTGGCAACCCCACACAGAACCTAAATATGGTCACATAATGTTCGACAAATAATACCCATCCAAACTGTGTCAAACTAATTCTAAACTGCTTAAAGTGTCATTCATGAGGACTTTGGAATCGATGACTGGATGTCTTGCGCTCTGCCTGAAAAAGCCATACAGTGCCTCCAGAAAAGGTGAAATAATCTTGCAGCTCTATCAACATTTAGACGGTTATGCCACATCTTCAGATACGGCCAGGGGCAGTATGCGCCTCGATCAGGACGTCTTTTTCAAGGACAAGGTTAAACCCTGTTTCTCACTCAAGGCTGATATCACCACTCTGTCTCAGTTACACTCCTTTGAACACTAGCTAGCTTGCCACTGTGTCCTGCTCCCTTGTATCCTAGTTTAACTGCCAAAGGGGTTCAGTTCAGTGACGTCACAGTGAGTGTGCATTTCTGAGGGGGTGTTACAAGCATTTTTAAACAACGTCGCACTAGCAGAAAACGTCCACCCTCAGTCCAGTCTCATTCTTGGCCATTTTTGAGAGAACAAAAAGTACAACGTGAGTGAGAAAATAAAGCAGAACACAAACCGTATTTCTCCCACTACAGGAGAAGAAGGGGGAGTTGTGCTATTATGGTATGAGTACATCTCAATCTCACATCTCCAGTTAATGAAGAAGACCTCGCTCAGGGGCCCCAAAGGGATCAAGTGTTGGTTTAAGACAGAAGGCAATCCTGGGGGCGACTTGGTGGAACCCAAGCAAACCATTCCCTAAACAAACAATTAGTATACACATTTATGACTAATGCAAAAGCTCCTGGAGTTACTCGGAGAGGGGAAAAAAGATGGCACAGAGGGAAAAAAAGACATCTTTCTGTAGTAAACCCTTAAGGTCTGAATGAATTGTGATGTTATTTTGAGTGTGTATATGTCTCTACTGTGGATGTATGTAAATGTCTGTTAAAGGTGTGTGCGTGTGTGCCTGTGAGTCTGTGTGTGCTGTATATTGAGTGTGAGTATATAAGTGAGTGTGTGCAGAGGGGGTGTGCATCTCACAATCGCACATGCTCCAAGGTCTTTGGGGCACAGTTGAGTGGGAGAGAGTTGTGTGGGATGCGTGCGGGGGTGGGAAAGAAGAGCAACAGTACCGAGCCAGTGCAAGGGAAAAAAGGATGCATCCTCATCATCATCATCATCATCATCATCATCATCTCACGCACACACACACAGGCCATACACACACACACAGGCCAGGGCCGGGTTTCCCAAAAGCATTGTAAGCCTAGTAGTTCCTAAAAATCTCTTCTATGAATCATCTTACAATTTCAAAGCATTTCCCAAAAGCACCGTAACTTAAGTAGTACTTGAAAACGCTCATAGACAGCTAAGAGCTTCTTAACATGGACTTCTCACTAGGCTCATCAGCAGGATATACAGGGAAATTACAACTAATACCTTACCAATACCAATAAATGTATCAATGTTATTGCAAGGGTATGTTCCCATCCTATTTTATTGTAGTCAATCAGCTTTTAGCTTTTTTTAAATAAGGCTATTTTAAGTTAATAGAAATTTGACTAAACTATGGATACATAATTGGCAAAGTTATGAAATGAAACACTGGTAGAGTTGTTACTGATTCCATTTGTGTAAGCTTATCTTTTATCCTCTTTTTTTTGAAGGGGGGTGCACATTGTAGCCTACATTCAGTAAGCCCTAGGCCTAGCTCACAAGTTGGTGCAGAAAGTGGAGATTGGGGAACAAAATTCCATCAGAGAGAAAAACATATTTAAAATATTAAATAAGCGTATCATATAGCTTACAAAACGTACTGCGTCAAACTCAGCCATAGGCCTATATTTATTGACTTATTTTCTCACTATCTTCCTCGACCTCTCCCTCATCCTCAAATTCCTTCTTCAATGACACCCAAAAGTGCTCTTGCTTGGGCAGCTTGCCACTTACTGTAGCACACTTGCTTTGGACGACTTGAGTAGACCTAATATGTTGACATGTCATGCAACAAACACATCTGAATAATATTATAATCTTTTAATCATTACCATTATTTGTGTGTGTGTGTGTGTCATAAGCCTACCTGGAGATGGTTTATACTTAATTTGGATATGCAGATGTTAAAGTTTATTCACCTTAGTGAAGTGTTAGTATGTATGTCCTCTGGAGTTCAAAAGGCAGCTTTGATATCACCTGATATCGCCAAGTTATCACCCATCAGCACTGTTTACATCGTTAAGTATCGCTGGACAGCGTTAAGTACTACTTAAGACCATGGGCACGCACGTTCACGCTACATGCTTATTTGGGAAACACATGTAAAAACGTAACTAACGTCCGTAGAATCACTCATACAGAACACTCATAAGCGCTGAGGTTCATCTTTATTGGGATACCCGGCTCAGATTCAGCAGCAACAGCAGGAACGCTCTTACCTCTCGCAGACGCGCACGGTCCAGGCGGCGATGATCCAGGACGAGATGCTGAAGACCAACAGCACGGTGCCGGGGCAGATGGTCATGAGCGTCTTCATGACGAAGCGCGTGTTGAAGTTGATCTTGTTGAGCGCGCCGATGCTGCGCGAGGACGCGTCCGTGAACAGCTTGCTGTGCAGCAGCATGACGCGGCCGATCAGGTACAGCCGCAGGAACATGGGGATGGACAGGATGATGTCCACGTCGGCGTTGGTGACGGACGGCGCGTAGGTGAAAGCCAGCCGCGCCGTCCAGGTGAAGACGTAATGGCCCGGGATGGGGTGGATGGCACACACCAGCAGCTCTAGCACAATGAAGAAGACACGCTCCTGCGTCATGGCGATGCGCCAGTCGTCCGCACCGTTGTCCACCATGAAGAGCTGAGAGAAGGGGGGGGAGAGAGAATGCAAGAGAAGGTAAAAGAATGGTAAGAGATATGGAGATAAGACAGACAGACATAGGAGAGAAGAAGAAGAAATGAACAGATGAACCAAGAGAGATATAGAAATGGAAAGAGACAAGTACAGGATGAGTGAGCAAGAAATCATGAGAGAAGATTTATCATAAACATAAGTCAATTTTCAAGTCAATTTATTTGTATAGCACATTTTAAAACAACGGGAGTCGCACCAAAGTGCTTTACAGTCGAGGTAAGTAGACTGAAATTTAATTTAGACAAAAATGAAGGGAAATAAAACATCTAAAACAAATAATAAGGTAACAAATCAAAGTAAAAAGAATAAAAACAAGGTACCGTACAGAGCCAGTGAGAAAGATATAAAAAATAGAGTGAACGTTTTTATGTCTGTAATTTAAGGACAAATAAATGAGTTTGTGATTTGTTTGGGAAAGTAAATGAAAACAACTTCAAGCTAATCATTATTTAGTCCAACAAAACACCACTGATCAGAAGCAGTCTCTGCATCATACTAACCAAAACATCTAAACAGGACTGAATGGGAGCAAAAAGGATACTAGGTAAGGATAATAGGATAAATATCTCTTTATTATTCCAGGAACAACGCTAATACCTGGCATTTACACACGTTTTCACAAGTTGTCACTTAATCTAAAGAAGTGGTTTATGATTGCAATCTGTTGTGTGTGAAATTACTGATGGTGGCATTTAACTTATTTATCTTTCAAGAAAGTGATGCGTCAGTAGTTCATTCTGTTTTGCAGTCGCCCAGACTCAAAAGCCATTCATAATACATTAGCATCTACTCATGTATTCCTCAACACTTTGGTTGGACCTTACAAACACTCGTCAGGACATTGTGTGGACAGTAACTGTGTCTGCAAACTGGACATGGGTGGTCCGTGACTGGACTAGACATGGATATTTGTTCCCTCATCCTTTTACAAGTGCCCCAAGAAATACCCCCTTCAGCGTTCACACTATGTTTGTCATACTTACAAACATTCCCCCATTCATCTTGTCCGACCTACATACACTATCCACATCTACTCTGCCATGAATATGAGTCGCCTCATCACGCCCAACAATGACAGGCAAACCTCACCAAAATTCAACCCATGCCCAGACTGTCCTTGATAAGTGGGTCTGGATGGCAAATTAAATGCTATTAACACTAATAAGCGACAGGCCTTTATTACATTACATCTCTTATTAGTGATCAGTTCTGGGTGTAATTTTTTGCAGTAATTACCGTCTACCTGTGCAATGGCAGAGATACTACGAGAAGCCTGTGGGATGGACAGATTTACCTAGCTATAATAGAGGATTTTTTGTGACACATCTTTAATTAAATGTGTCAATCTATCCATCAATGAATCCATAAATATATTGTCCAATAAATACATCGATAATGAAATGCATCAATAAATCCTTTATTATTATTATGATAATTATTATTTTTTA